>NC_055994.1:41799873-42102489 GCF_018446385.1 Zingiber officinale
TCTTTGCTGAACCAACTTGTTTCTTCTTCTTCTTCTTTCCTTTCAGTTTAGAAGTAGAACCATTTTCAACATAGTGAATATGAGAATTGTGACGAAACAAACCTTCTGCTGCCTGAAGTTCTGTCAGTAGTTCCGCCAATGAATATACCCTTTTGTTCATATTGTAATTCAGGCGGAATTGCTCAAAACTTTTAGGTAGTGTTTGGAGGATCATATCGATATGGGTTTCCCCATCAATTTCTCCTCCAAGGATCTGTATTTCGTTCAGATAAGCCATCATCTTTAGGATATGATCCCTCACAAGAGTACCCTCTTGCATGGTGGTTGTCATTATCTTTCTCATGGCTTCTTGTCTAGAAGCCCGATCCTGATGACCAAAGAGTTCCTTGAGATTGTTCATAATATCATAAGCTGTTGGTAAATCTTGATGCTGATGTTGCAATACATTTGACATTGAAGCCCAAATGTAACACCGCGCCATCTCATATGCTTTTACCCATTTCCTATGATATTCAATCTCCTCTTGGGTAGATTCACTAGTGGGTGCATCAGGACAAGGCTCAGTCAGTACAAACTTATAGCTTTCAGCAGTAAGAACAATGTCCAGGTTCCTTTTCCAATCTATGTAATTAGGACCAGTAAGTGTATTCTGTTGTAGTATGATGGACAGTGGGTTGAAAGTCATCCTAAAAATTGCAAATAACTTTTGGTCAGAACTCTAAATTTAGAATAATATTGATTCCTCAAACAATACTGTTTTAAATTAACCAACATCTCGAAACACCGTGAATTTTGTATGCCACGATAGTGTAAATGTATACAAATTCAACATTTGTAAAAGGAGGGTTTCAACCCATTAATTTTATTATCTTGTCAACCTAACTTTTTGACAAATAAAATTAATAGTTGGTATCCTTTGGTCACACGAATAATACAGTGACTCCGATGGGGAGGATACTATTAGACGTGCCTAAGTGTATACCACTACTTGACACTAAGTCCATTAATAAGATTGTGCCCCTTCCGATGGAGAAGATCACACGCTCTTAATTAACTTCCTATAGTCATCCAAAATGGAAGTTTGTTCTAGTGATCCACAAACAAGCTCATCCGATATGGAGGAAGGCACTCAGAGCCAACGCGCAAGCTTGTTTGCATCACTTACAAACCAGTAATGGAGACTGTGGAATTTATTTAAAATCCCTCTCCCACTTAGTTATTTATAAATGAGGAATTTTAACTATGCTAGCCTACTAGACATGTATACTAACATGCACACACAGCACAATATAAAAGCAATAAATGAAAAACTAATTTTCAACTATTATGGCTTTTATCTATTGTTGTCCTCTGTGTGTCGCCAACCCTAGCTGCTGCCTTATTTGGCCACCGCCACCGGATCTTGCTGTCGCATCCATCTTGCTCCTTGTTCCGCTGCGCCTCTAGTCCTCAAAAGGTTCCACGCCTTGCAAGATTCGATCCGTGACACAAATAGAATTTTACATTTTTCGATCCTATATTCCTCGAAGGAATGTACATGTAAACTAGATCGAACATAAAATAAAAATTTACATCCATCGATCCTATATTCCATAAAAGGAATGTACATGTAACTAGATCAAAAATAAAATCCTAATAAAACTAAATACAGCTCCTGTTGTATTTTATAATACAATCATGCACATACATATAATTGCCCTTGACATGTCCAAGAGTCTAATCACACACATAAAGAAAATTATAAGCCATAATAGTTGGATCCTGCATCCACAAAGTTAGCATATCCTACTATTAACCTGCCTAAATTATGTATGTCATGTGCATAATTAAACTAATACTAAAATACACAGAGGCAAAACCCTAGCTCTGATACCAATTGTTGGTTACTACTCCGAAAACCTAATGGTTCTACTGAACAAAAATTTTGTACAAAGGTCTGAACCTTTTTCCTAGCTACCATGTGTTCTTTTAAATTAAACTTTGATCGCCTGCGGAACTTAACACGTTTGATCCAAATTTAATCTATTTGTTCTTTTAGGTTTTGACTTGGATCTCCTGCGGAACTTAACACGTTCGATCCAAATCACCTAGGTTATTAATTCCATTAAATATTAATTTCCATAATTAGTTCCCAGTACTGAGGTGGCGAGGCACATGGCCTTCTTGGATATGGGAGCAACCACCACCGAGTAGACAAAACCTTTTAAGGAAAGCAAATATTTAATTTCCTAAAATAACTTTAGGTCAACCGAAAAGAAAAATCAAATCACAAGGAAAAGAAAAACAAAAGAACATTACATCGAAAACAAATTCGAAACACTAAAATCGTATACCTCTTGTATTTGGTATTATTTCCAAAAATAACTAGTATGATGCAGAAAGGAAACATACTAGTTATACCTTCTAGAAAGACCTCTTGATCTTCTACCGTATTCCTCTTCTAACCTCAGACGTTGTGTGGGCAACGATCTTCCAAGATGAGGACCACCAAAGCACCTTCTTCTCCTCCTTGCTAGGTTTGGCCAAATCAAAAGCTTTACCAAGGATGAAGAAAAAACACCAACCAAACTCCAAGGGATGAAAGCTTTCTCTCCTTCTTCTTCTTCTTCTCCAAGTAGTATCCGACCACCACAAGAGCTCCAAGCAAGAGAAGGTTTTGGCCACCACAAAGAGGAAGAGAGGGAGAGAGGATGGCCGGCCACAACACCAAGGAAAAGAGGGAGAGAATAATAGAGGTTGTGTCTCATGAAGGCACCCCAACCCCCTCTTTTATATTCCTTAGCTTTGGTAAATAAGGAAATTTAATTACAATAAAATTTCCTTAATTTTCCTTGACATGAATTAATTGAGAAAAATAAAATAAAATTTCCCAATTAAACTTGTAATGGCCGGCCACCTCATGGAGAGCAAACAAGACAATTTTCAATCAATAATTAAAATTTCCTTATTTGTCTTCGGAAATTTTAAAAAATAAAATTTCTCTTTAAAATCCCTTCATGGTTGATAAAAAGAAATTTCTATAATTTTAATCTTTCAACATGTGAATAATTTTCAAAGAGAAAAAATAAAATATCTTTCCTATCTACAAATAAGGAAAGAGATCTAATCTCTTTTCTTAATCTTTTGTAAAAGAGATATTTTAATTTTAATTCTCTTCAATAAATTATATCGTCCACATAAGAAAAATTTAAATTTAAAATTCTTTTAAATTTAATGGGGGCCGGCCACCTATGCTTGGGTTCAAGTTAGGGCCGGCCACCCATGAACCAAGGCTTGACCGGCCCTAGCTTGAACCACAAGCTAGCTTGGCCGGCCCCCTTATCATGGGTATGAAGGTGGGTATAGGTGGGTATAGTACTCTATAAATAAGAGGCTATGATAGGGACCGAGAGGAGGAATTGGTTTTGGTCTCCCGATAAAATTAAGCATCCTGTGTTTGCCCCGAACACACAACTTAATTTTATCAATAATAATTCATTCTACTAGAGAACTATTATTGAACTACCGCACCAATCCCAAATTACATTTTTGGGCTCCTTCTTATTATGAGTGTGTTAGTCTCCCTGTGTTTAAGATGTCAAATGTCCACTAATTAAGTGAGTTACTGACAACTCATTTAATTAATATCTTAATCCAAGAATAGTACCACTCAACCTTATCGTCATGTCGGACTAAGTCCACCTGCAGGGTTTAACATGACAATCTTTATGAGCTCATCTTGAGGACATTATCAACCTAGATTACTAGGACAGTTTTCTTCTATAATCAACAACACACACTATAAGTGATATCATTTCCCAACTTATCGGGTTTATTGATTCATCGAACTAAATCTCACCCATTGATAAATTAAAGAAATAAATATCAAATATATGTCCTTGTTATTATATTAGGATTAAGAGTACACACTTCCATAATAACTGAGGTATTTGTTTCTTTATAAAGTCAGTATAAAAGAAACAACCTCAAATGGTCCTACTCAATACACTCTAAGTGTACTAGTGTAATTATATAGTCAAGATAAATTAATTCCTAATTACACTACGACCTTCCAATGGTTTATTCCTTTCCATTTTGGTCGTGAGCTACAGTTTATAATTTATAAGGTACTGATAACATCATCTTCTGTATGTGGCACCACATACTATGTTATCTACAATATAAATTAATTGAACAACTACAACTAAATGTAGACAATTTGACCAAATGTGATTCTTTATTTAAAATAAATGTTTACAAAAGCTTAGGCTTTCAGTATACACTCTAACATGCATTCTATCTTGTATATTTTCCTTTATCTTTTGATGGTATTTGTAGGATCGAGAAGCACTAGAGGAGGGGGGGTGAATAGCGCTCGTGGCTTTTTCGCTCATTTCGATAGTTCGAGTAAAAAAACAACGGAAATAAGAAATAAAACGGAAGCAAAACAAGCGCTAACACTTACTTGGTTCGGAGTCTGTGGTGACTCCTACTCCAAGACCCACACTCGTTGAGTGTTACTTTGGGAAATTCACTATCAATCCAGAAATTACAAGTACAATAATTAGAGTACAATGATTGAAAGTATACCGACAACTACGAATAAGGAATTTTGGGCTTCCGATTGTCGAAGTTGTGTTACAGCTTCGTCAGATCATCTTTTGAGCAGTGCGTAGTAGAAAAATTGTGAAGAACAAGTGTTATTAAGGCTCTACTTGAACCTACCTTAAATAGGCTATTGAAGTGCCTTCAGCCTCCATGGAAGGCCCCTCCTACTTGAATTCCATCCTCGCAGATTCAATCGTCGATAAAATTCTCTTTATGCAAATTCTATTTGTCTGAAGGCGCCTTTAAGCTCTATGGAAGGCGCCTTGAACATTGTTCACCGGAGGCACCTTTAATTTCCATGAAAGGCGCCTTGAACACTGTTCACCCGAGGTGTCACGCCCCGAGGGTAAGGGTGCCCAATCGAAAATCAGACAGCACCTCCCCTGTAACAGTGACAATTAGAACTAATATACATCCACACTCAATATATAAACATATTCAACAATCCACACGGCTCGATATAAGCACAACCACACAGTTTATAAGCAACCCACACAGCTAAAAGTAAACACAACCATGCAGTTTATAAGCAGCCCATACCGCTGTAAGTAAACACAACGGAAATCACAAAAAATATACAAATGTAAAACCAACAAAGCAATTAACCAAAATACCTGCAATCACCCAAAATACCTGCAATCACCAGACTAGACTCCAAAATCCACATCAACTAGTTACAACTCAAACTAACGAAAGCACTATACCACCCAAACAGAAATAAGACCGAAAAGAAAACTGTCCTCGAATTTGATGCAGGACTGGCAGCCAGGACTCTCCAAGCATCCTTGATTCATCTACCTGCTACCTGACGAAAGAAAAACCAATTTGTGGGGTGGTGAGTGTTGGGACTCAACGGGTAAAGGAAAGATAGTGCATGAACATAACATACAAATAGAGAGTGAGCCAAAGATATACAGTCTCATAAAAGAAATAGTAGATACTAAAATAAAATTGTAATATATGCTCATACCTAAAACCATATCTTAGGATAGGTAATAGAAGATCAGGAGTAATACCGATCGACTACTAAATTGTTTATCACTATGAAGGTATCATGTGAGGTAAAAACATTCTATCAATAAGAAAACTAGTATTTAAACACATACAATAGATATATATCTCAACATATTGAAGCATATCAGCATAAGTAAGCAACAACAGCATAAGCTAGCAACAACAACATAAGTAAGCAACAACATTAGCAAATATAATAATAACAGCGTATGCACTGATGGTCACTCCCGCCCACCCCTCTACTCCATGGCCCCTGTATGGTCGAGAGACCGGGTCATTGACAAACTGTACAACACTCCAGCTACCACTCTCTCGAGTGACCGAGTGGACAGTTGCATAGTAGCTAACTAGCTACATCTGCGACGGGGTTCCCTGCTGCTCGCAACTCCAGCTTTCTCTACTCATGAGTGAGATAGTGGGGATATGACAGGACAATGATGTGTGTAGATTATATAAACTTTTATACATGCTTTGACGCATATCTACTTGTATTTCATTAGCATAATCTATGTTTATTGCACCCTATTTCTTTATAATGTCATACTTCCATTATATTTTATTTGTAGATCTGCTCTTTGCTTGTTTTGATTGATAGGATGTGTTTTGAAGCAAAAATGGAGCTTAAATGAAGTCTAAAGCTTCCAGAGTATCACGGACATGCAAAAACTAAGTCCTTGCAGGTTCTGGCCATGTGGAGGCCGTGTTGGGGTTGTGTTGAGGCCGTGTGAATGTCACACGACCGTGCGAAGGCCGTGTGGAACTTTCAACACTGCAGACTAAAAGTAAAATGGCCATAACTTTGTGTTGGATTGGAGTTTTGGGCTGTTCTTTATACCAATTTGTAGATAACTTCAAGATCTACAACTTTGATGAAGATTTCAACCAAATAAAACCCCATATTGATGGTGTAAAAGACGCTGCAATAAAACATAGCCATTTAGAGCTATGGCAAGGGGTGTGCAAGGGCCATGCAAGGGGTCTGCAAGGGCCATGCAAGGTGTGTGCAAGGGCTATGCAAGGGGTGTGTGAGAACCACATTCCCATGACATGGCCGTGTCACATTTGCAGAGCCAAAGCAGCACAAGGCCGTGTCCCAAACACGACCGTGCAAGCCTACCAGAGCCAAAGCAGTACATGGCCGTGTAGATTTACATGGCCGTGCAATTTTCTCAGAAGCCAAACAAGCCTTGGCCGTGTCCCAGACATGGCCGTGCATGAGTTCCAGAGCTGGAGGCAGAGCAGGCCGTGTAGATCTACATGACTATGCAAGGGGGCAATAGCAGAGCATGCCACGGTCGTGTGAGCATCACATGACCATGTCACCTGGGTAGTGAAGGGAATGGACCAGGCCGTGTGAGCTTCACACGGCCGTGTCTCGGGGCCGTGTGGCACCCAAACCCCAACTCTATATAAGGGTTTCTTCCTCATTTGAAAAGGGGAGTTCTCCCTTTTGGGAGAAATCAAGATTTGAGCATTCCTCCGCCTTCTTGGAGGGATTTTCCATAGATCTAAGGGCGGATCTTTAACAAATCAACTCTGGGGAATGAGGATTGGATCTGAAGACGGTTCTTCATCGTAGATAAGCTTGTCTTCCCTTCTCTTCTTGGGTTTTGGGATCAAGATGCTTGAGATCTTTTTGTCTTCGGGTTTCTTTTCTCATTCTATGGATTAGATCTCTATGTTCTAGGATGTAGGGAGTATTTGTAATGTGAATTTGATGTAAACTCTTGTTGATTTGCCAATTTCCTATTTCTATTATTTGGCCCTGTTTGTATCTATTTGATCTTGTGTGGATTGTTGTGATGGGGCTTAATTACCATACTTGATTGAATGTTTGGGTATCTTGTGGATCTTGTAGAGGTGATTCCTCACTCAATTATCCGAGGGACGTTTGTGAAAGACAATCCCGTGTAAGGACAACATAGGAATCATTCCTAATTGATCATATTTAGGTATAAATTTCAGTCCTAGGCCATTTATCTATTGCAAGAGAGAACCGATAACCTTCTACAAATGATGGACAATTGAGGAATACGATTTGGTAGATCACCTACATTGAATAACATTACAAAGAAACTGAAACTCCTAGAACAACCCTTTTATCATAGCCCTTATTCTTGCTTTTATTCTTTTATCTCTATTCTTTACTTTTTATAGTTGTATTAGTTTTCATAAATCAATTGATTAGTTGTTTAGCTAATTCATGTTGAGATATCTTTAGTACTTATACTAGTCCCTGTGGATACGATATCTTTCTTTATTACTGACAACGTATTTGTACACTTGTGGAATGTTAACAAGTTTTTGGCACCGTTGCCGGGGACTAGGGCCTTCACACGACCTCAACACACCCCCAACACGGCCTCCACATGGCCAGAACCTGCAAGGACTTAGTTTTTACATGCCCGTGACACTCTGGAAGCTTTAGACTTCATTTAAACTCTGTTTTTGCTCCAAATCACGTCCTATCAATCAAAACAAGTAAAGAGCAGATCTCTGAACAAAATATAATGGAAGTATAACATTATAAAGAAATAGGGTGCAATAAACATAGATTATACTAATAAAATACAAGTAGATGCGCGTCAAAATATGTATAAAAGTGTATATAATCTATGCACATTAGACAAGCGGTATCTGCTCCAGCTACCACCCTCTCGAGTGGCCGAGCGTGCGACCCTAGTCAACGACTCTCTCGACTATATAGGAGAATTCGTCATTGACATGCATGTAATAATATGATTCACAAAATACAACAGTCATGCTCAATACAGTACATAAATAAACAACAATCAAAGCATACAAGGTTGATATCTAATATCTGCTATATATCATAGATGGAAACAAGAGACTGTATGAATATAAAAAATGAATATCTCAAAGATTTGGGTGGATGTATCAAGCACTAGAAAAATTTACGAGTGGAGTCAAGGTAAAACAGTCCTTATCCAAAAATAGCTCATGCACCAAGTTTCAAAGAACTAAAGAGAGTCAAAGTAAGAAGTACCCACCTTTATATGTCGATCCTGCTAAATAATCCCACTTCGAGATGCTCGTCACAGTCAACAACCTGCAAATCACATGATGTATAATTTATCTAATTACATATGCAAAACTAGCTAAATCCCAAACCAAGCTAATTAGGAAAAACCCTAATCGAATCATCCATGAATCCTTTAATTTTTTCCAATCGTAATCTACAATCCATTAACCCATCATTCAATCCATTATATCATCTACTAATCATTCATGAATCAACCCTATGCTCTGGATAAAAATCATAAAATCAAATAGCCATCATGCATTACTTACCAAATCTAATAATCCATATTCCACATTCAACATTCCCATTAAGCAACTCATATCTCTACTAACTCAACCCCATCATCGATTCACTTATCAAATCTAATGTAGAAAAGAAATAAAATCTCAACATGACTTACCCCAAGTCTGGAAATTAGGTGTCACTGAAAATGACTCACAACCAACAACAATGATCCACTACTGTTCGCTAACTCCTTCCCTTGCAAACCTAACAATCCAAACAATGAATCCATTAATTAGCCTTGTAATCTCCAAATCAAATCTGTATCCAGCAAGCTTACCCCAAAACTGATCTGCAACCTTCAATGAAGAAATCCGAAGCTATTATGAAGGAAATGGAGCTTCCCACTCAGATTCATAGCTGCTCTCAAAGACCTAAAGTGCAGTTGTAAGGAGTTGGAGGTCTCATTGAATCCACAGAGATGACAATGCTCCATTGTCATCCTCACCAAAATTGGATAGAGCATAGATCCTCCTTGCTTGTGCATGAAAGATGCCAACATCAAAGCGGATCAACAGTAGTCTGCTAGTAGAAAAGATCAAGTGACCTGAGGAGGAAAGGCCAGCGATCGGATGGGAAGAAAATGGGAAACCAAGATGCTCACCATACCTTCTATGGACCAAGAAGAGAGTCTGATAGCTACAATTCCAAATTCAGCGAAAGGAAATGTGCGTCAGTGGAAGAGGGATTAGGGATTTGGCGATGATAGCTCCACAGGTGGTAGTAACCGCTGCTCCACTAGAGTCCTCATGCATGAAGAGAGGTAGAGGACGATCCTCCCTTCCAGCGATGTCGACACCCAGCGGTAAGACAACCTCAATAGCAATCAAAGGCAAACGGTGACCTAAGGCAACGGGTTGAGAGGAAAAGAGGAGAAATCGACAAAGAGAAGGGAGAGGAGTGGTGACGAAGAGGCCGACAATCTCCCTCCTTCCCACGTTGGCATTGGTGATGAGCTCGCAATGGCCAGGCCAGGGTGGTGATAGCGACGAATGGAGACGGTAGGGGGAGAGGGAATAAGGAGAGAGCAAACGAGGGATTAGGGCTTAATTAAATAGTTAGGGTTAATTTATTAAAATCCTAAGTTAACTTCTCAATCAACTCCCACTTAAATGGTGTTCCAAACAGGCCTCCACCTAGCCCCATCGATTCATCCCCTCAAAATGAGTCATACAGACTCCGTTTAAATTTCAAAAAATCTCTAAAATTTCTTAATAAATCCAATGAGATTATTTCTCAAATAATCTTATTATTTATTTTGTGATATCTTATATTCTCCCCTACTAATAAAAAATTTGGTCCATAAATTTACTGGTCGACTCAGGGATCCTCATCTAAAGGTAACCACTAAGCAACATACTCATATACCACCTATCTGAGTATCATCAATAAATCTCCAACCGTAAGGGATGATTCTGTGGGTTATGAGCTCACCCTACTTTCGTTACTTCCACACTGCTATCTTGCCAACTGTGGTTAAATCAACTACCTCTAAAATCCATAATCTACTACCAACAGATCCTCCCACATCTGTATAGGATGCTTAAACTATCCAAAAAGCTCTAAGTGGTAGTTTGGATCATCATGCGGTCCTCCTCCAAATTGATTCTGCTGAACCATGTGAATTACTGCAGGCTTGATTTCAAAATTGTTGGCTTCAATTGGTAGTCGAGTGATGTTAGACCGAACCCCTCATGCATAAGGTGCTGCGTAATTCTTCAACAGTTTATCAACCATCTTTGAAGATTCTTGTATTGCTTGAAATGCTTTTTGAAGGTTTCTTCTTCTCAAGAAAGTCCTATAGATCTCTGGATCGAACGGTAGAAGTTGTCCTGAAAGATTAGCTCTTCGCATGCAAAAACAAAATATGAAATATAGTAAAGAAGAGAGTGAAAAAAAATATTATATATATTTTTTAGGCTTTTTAATAAGAACGCAGAAAATAAAGAGAAACAAAAATAAAACTATTTATATCTAAGTGCAAAATATTAGAAAAAGAAAAGATAAAGGAAAAAAAATAAAGTCTAGTCTAATCTAATATGATTATCACTAATGTTATAGGCGCATTCCCCGGCAACGGCGCCAAAAACTTGTTACGATTCTGCAAGTGCACAGATTCATCGTCTGTAATAAAGATTATCGATCCCACGAGGACTGGTTATAAGCACTAACAATGACTCACTTAGGATTAGCTAAACTACCGATGGTTGTAAGTTATCTAAAGAAAAGGGGTTTGGAAACAGAAATGAGAACTAGCAAAGACGAAGTAATAGACTTGGTTTATGAAGAGTCCTAGGAGTTCGGTTTCATTGTGGTGGTATTGATGTATCACATTCTATCCTTTACTCATTGTCCATCAACATGCATTCACCAGAAGCTGAAGCATCTATTCTTAGGTACCAAATAAAGAAGATCCCTATGAAATCCTGTTACGGTTAACCCCTATCACTAAGGCACCTCGGTAGATCACAAGAACACTACTCTAATTGGTGTCACTAAGGATAGAGATAAGGAGCTTAGTTTGGTCTCTTACTTCCTTGTGGAGGAGTTATCTCTCCTTTCAATGAAGTAACCTAGATGTCTGTGAACGGGTTACCCCTATCACTAGGGCCCCTTGGGTGTACGATCTAGGATATTCTCTCTATGATATAGGTAATTCCTACACAATCAATTAACATGATATAGAGATCGAGTAGTCGAAACAAAGTAAGCGAAATCATCCAATAAAATAGAGGCAAAAGTATGAGTCTTACATCAAACCAATCCACAACTACTCCCTCATCCTAGAATAAGGAATCTACTCCATAGGCGCCGAAGAAAAACCTGAAGATATAATGTTAAGCATACAATTCTCAAACAAGAAGAGAGAAAGAGAAAAGACGCTTATCCAATGATGACGATTGATCTTCGGATCCAATCCTTTGCTTCTGGAGTTGATGTGGTGATGAAGGATCACTGGACGGAGGTCCTGGATGACGTGGAGCAGCACCAAGTTGATTCTCTCTCTGATGGCTCGCTTCCCCGCTCTCCCCCCTTTGAGGAAAAGGGTTAAAACCCTTTTATAGGCTAGGACGCGGCTGCGGTGGCACGACCGTGTCAGAATGGCACGATCGTTCCCTTTCTTGTCTCTGGCCGCACTACATAACGATGCCCATTGGTACGGTCGTGTGAGCTTCGGGCTCGGTTCCTGGGGCACGACCGTGCAGGGTTGCATGACCGTTCCTTGCTTGGCTTCGGTCGTGGAGGGCACGACTGTGCATGTATGCATGGCCATACTCTGATCTTCCTCTGGGTTGGCCGCACGACCATGCAGGAGTTGCACGACCGTGCACTTCTCCTCTCCTGTTTGGCCACACGATCATGCGAGGTTGCACGACCGTGTTCTCTGGTTCATTCCGGTGCGTCGACAATCATTGTTTTTGCTCCGAAAGTTGTCCTTGTCATCACAAAACCAAACAAAGAGTAGATATCCAAACAAAAGAGTATATATGATGAGTACATGATAAAAGAGGCAGTCATGCAAAGAATATATATGTATAAAGCAAGTGAATGTGCGTTAAAACATGCATAAACGATCATAATATTTATGCACATCAGCGCCATCTCATCTGCCTTGACCCATTTCTTATGATACTCAATCTCCTCTTCACTAGAATCACTGTTAGGCAGGCTTGGACAGATCTAAAAAAGTATGAACTTGTAACCTTTAGCAGTTAAGACAATGTCCAAGTTCCGTTTCCAATAAATGTAATTGGGACCGGTAAGTTTGTTTTCTTTCAATATAACAGCAAAAGGATTGAAAGCCATTTAAAATCCTAAGAATCACAAAATATTTGGTCAAAACTTTAGAATTTAAAATAATATTGATTCCTCAAACAATATCATTTAAATTCACCAACACCTCAAAACACCATGAATTTTGTATGCCACGATAGTGTGGGCGTATACAAATTCAAACATTTGTAAGAGGAGGTTTTACCCATTAATTTTATTATCTTGTCAACCTAACTTTATGACAAATAAAATGAATAGTTGATTTTTCTTCGGCCACATAAATAATAGCAGTGACTCCGATGAGGAGGATACTATAAAATGTGCCTAAGTGTATACCATTACTTGATACTTAGTCCATTAAATGAGATTGTGCCCCTTCAGATGGAGAAGATCACACAAACCTAAATAATTTCCTATAATAATCCATAAAGGGAGTTTGATCTAGTGATCCGCAAACAAACTCATCCGATGTGGAGGAAGGCACTCAAAGCCAATGCGCAAGTTTGAATGCATCACTTACAAGCCAGTAATGGAGACCGTGGATTTTAAATAATTCCTCTCCCACTTAGTTTTTTTAAAATGAGGAATTTTAACATGCACACACACACACAATACATATAAACAGCATAAAAGGCAATAAATATGAAAAATAATTTTCCAACTATTATGGCCTCATCCATAGCTATCCTCCGTGTGCCACCAACCCTAGCCGCCGCCAACGGGTCATGTCGTCGTGTCTATCTTGCTTTCTTTTCCACTACGCCTCTGGTCCTCAAATAGCACCACGCCTCGCAAGGATATGATCCACGACAAAAATAAAATTTTACATTTATCGATCCTATATTCCACAAAAGAATGTACATGTAATCTAGATCGAACAGAATGTAAAATCCTAAAACTAATACAGCTCCTACTGTATTTAATAATTACAATCATGCACACATAAAATGCCCTCGACATGCCCGAGGGTCCAAATCACACACAAACACAATAGGGCCACAATAGTTGGAACTAAGATGCCTGCAACCATAGAGTTAATGTATTTGCACATCCTACTATTATCCTGCCTAAATTTATGTATGAAAAGTGCATAATTTAACTGAAAACTAAACACACAGATGCAGAAAACTAGCTCTGATACCAATTGTTGGCGCTACTTGGAATTTCGTTCTATTTCCCCTGTATAAAAATTTGTACAAGCACAAAACTTTTCCTAGCAACCCATGTACTTTTCAGAAGTTAAACTTGGATTGCAAACGAAACTTAACATTATTAATCCAAGTTCAACCCATGTGTTAATCAGAAGTTAAACCATATTTCAGAAGTTGATTAAATATATATTTCAAGGATTGACTTCTAGGTCGTTGGTGAGGCACTTGACCTTCTTGGGTATGGGATCATCCACCACTTCCTAATCAAAGACTTTCAAAGAAATTGAATATTTAAACTCCTTACAGTAAACCCTAGGTTAAACTACAGAGACCTCAATCAAAACACAAGATCGCTAGCCTCTTGTGTTGGTACTTCAGGATCCATACAAAGGAAAAATAAACTAGTACACAACGGAAACAATTAACTAGTTATACCTTTCTTTGTAGCTTAAAGACCTCTTGATCTTCTGCTGTATTCCTCTCCTCCTCTTGGATGTCATGTGGGCGACGATCTACCAAGATGCAAAAACCATCCAAGTTCTTCTTTCTTCCAAGACTTTCGGACCCCAAGGGATCAAAGCTAGGAAGAGTTTATTAGTTAACTCTATACAACTATATCATATAGGTTTTACTAGATTAAATCAATCTTACTCTATTAAGCAATAAATTACAGTAAAGTTAATTAGTTAACCGATTAACATGTTAGGAAGAGTTTAATTTATAGTTATTATTATTATTATTATTATTATTATTATTAACATTATTATATATATATAATCATATTCTCCCAAATTCGCAAATTCAAAGTGGACCGATAGAAGAAGCAAATGCAAACCTCAAGATCAGCATTGTATCCCGAAGCAGCAAGCAAAATGTCAAACTTACATAGCTCACAATGCACATTCGGTTCTTGTTCTATTGATATGAATCGAATAAGAGAGAAAAGTGGCAAGAATCAGTCCCCGATGAGACCGAAGACTGCGTATCCAATCGATTCTCTTCCCGTTCCATTGTCTCAGAGCGGGAACACACATATATCTCCACATATCTATTAGATTATGTCCCAGATATTACTACAAGTATCAAAATTATAAAAATTAACATTTTACCTATTTTTCGTCTGGAGATGTTCCGTCGTTGTCCAACCCCCATTTATGACCTTGGAACTTCGAAATGAGAAAAATCGATGGAAATCCGTACAACTTCAAAAATTACCCAAATTAGCTTCCTAAACTCGAAAATCCAAATCCTGGAAAGAAAGCATTAGAAACATGCAAAATTCCGCTCTAATACCAAATAAATTAGTATCAGATTAACTTGAAAATCTAAAACACGAAAAATAGAACACGTAAACTTGGCTTTGATACCAAAAATATTATCACGCCCCAGGTAGTCCCTGCTAGAAGAAATTTCGGGAGCATCTCCCCTGTACGAGTGACAATATGAAACTTTACTACATGCCCTCTAGGCCACACAAACCTTGGCCAACATGGCTGGAACAATAATAATGAAAGTAAACAAACAATCCACGCAAGTTATATCAAAACAACCTCTGACTGTCATCACAATACAAAAGGAATCAAAATCAATATCTAAGCTTACCTCTTCTGCCGATCGACAGGCGCGTAGCGAAACATAACAAATACAAATCTACTAAGCAAGCAAAAATCCAACCATCACAATGTCTTAAGAAAAACCATTCAATCCAAAGTGCAAAACCAATATAAGTCCGAAACAAACAGAAAACTGCAAGACTAATACTTAAACTCTCATGACCAGGGGACTAGCAACTGGAACCTCTTGATAGCCTCAACCTGAAATAAGAAAATAATAACACGGTGAGTCCAAGAACTCAGTGAGTATCGGGTTATCATGCATAATAAGAAATAAAATATGTGTACAGTCTCCTGAAGTAATAGAAAATGCAAACTGTAAGAAAAGGAAAAGCTGTACTCACTAGGACCTCCTATCATAATAATAAGGTCGTCAGACCAAAAGTAACATGTCCCTGTATGCATGTCAAACATATGCATCCATCCAATATACAATAACTAAAATGTAGCAAACACAAGCAATAAATACAATCATGCATATGATGCAAATGACATGTCCTGGTCACCCCTGACGCCTGTCAGTTATTTCACACACGATGGTGAGACCGAGTGGGTAGGGTTATGACAACTGTCCACTCTACCATCACTGCTCCTGATGAGTGACCGAGTGAACAGGATGCTGTCGGGGTACACCTATCGTCCTACCCTAAATCATAAGTGGGGGAGCTCAATGCTCTCATCTCCTTGAGATAATCCAGAGGAGGGATCCCAGCCGACTACCACGTTGAGTCACCACTACCCATGAGCGGACCAGCGGAGCCTAATAGAGAAAAATTGCTTGCCAGCTATCACGCTGCACCACCACTACCCATGAGCAGACCAATAGATCCTAACAGAGCAAAACTGGCACACACCCTACTGAAGGCGCTGAAATTCCGTTCTGTTGAAATTTCCCTGTACAAAAATTGTACAAGTACAGAACTTTTCCTAGCAACTCGCATGTTCGATCAGACATGTGTTTGATCAATCAAGCAAGTTCTTGACGGATCAAAGCAAACCTTGATTAAAGTACAAGATCGCTAGCGTCTTGTGTTGGTATTCAAAATCAATACGAAGAAAACAAAACTAATTATGCAGCAGAATTAAAGAACTAGTTGTTGATCCATAGGGACTATTGATTAACCACTAGTTAACTTCGCACAACAAATTATCTAGACAATGTGGAAAAAGAGAGTAAGAGAAAGAGAAGAGGGAAGAGAGATTGGATCTCGAGAGGGGTTGAGCTAATAGGATGGAGGATGATAGATTCTAAGATTTTGATTTCCTTGTAATGCTAGGCGATGTTACATAGATTGTTCAGTTCCTATCCTCTATGTTCATGCTCTTGTAGGAAGTTAGATTCATTACCGACTCTCCCCAGCAGTGGATAAGTTGGCATGATCTCCTACTCCATGTCCTATGCTACTAAATGGAAGTGATTCCTATGAAGTCCGTTTAATGGGGAAACCCTGTCACGACGCCCCGTGGTCATACAACACAGAAATAGATTAACACATAATAACATAGAAATAGAAATAGAGATTACACCCGGTCCCCTACTTCCTTGTGGAGATTTGCTTCTCCTTTCAAGGTGATACCCTAAATGTCCATTTAATGGGGCAGCCCTGTCACGATGCCCCACGACAATACAATCTAGGGTATCCCCCTTATGGGATTAACAATTCTACACAACAATTTGATAAAATATGCAAAAGATATATATAAGCATTCACACACACATCATCAAACATGAACAAGGCATTAAGAAGTCATTGAATAGAATCATGGCAAATCTACATAGTTTTACATCATCCATCACATCACAAATACTTCCTACATCCTAGATTTGGAGATCTACTCCATTGCTAAGGAAGAATAAACCCAAAACATAAAATAAAGCATACTTACAACCCTAGATCCGAGAAGAAGGGAAAGAAGAGATGTTTGCTGATGATTCCGATGTCTTGGGGATGCCTCCTTGCTTCAGAGATGGATGGATCGTGATGGAATGGAGGAGAATGAAGCTCTAAGGTTTCCCCCTTAGGGGAGAACCCTTCCCCAAGGAGAGGGACGAAGTCCCAAACCCAAGATGATCTTGAAAAGGGGAGAAAACCCTATTTATAGAGCAGGGCGTGGCCTCCACACGGCCCATGGCATGACCATGTGGCTTTCACACGGTCATGTGCATCATCCTCTCGGCCAAGGTGACACGACCGTGTGCCATTTCAACATTGGATGGCCTACACGACCGTGTGCCGTTTCAACATTGGATGGCCTACACGACTATGTTGCTCACACGCCTCACCCAAATTTGAGTCACACGGCTGTGTGGCTCACACAGCTGTGGCCTTCTTTCTCTCAGCCAAAATCACACGGTCGTGTATATTCACATGGTCATGGCCTTCTTCTTCTCTACCGAGGTCACACGACCATGTGGATTCACACGGCCGTGATCTTCCTCCCCTCTGGATTGTTGGCACGGCCGTGCCATTTGGCACGACCGTGTGTTGCTTGTGTTGGATGCTATTCGGAATTCTGTTCTGTTTCCCCTGTATAAAAATTTATACAAGTACAGAACTTTTCCTAGCAACCCATGTGTTCTTTAAAAATTAAACTTGGATTGCAAACGAAACTTAACATTATTAAACCAAGTTCAACTCATGTGTTCTTCAGAAGGTTAAACTTGAATTGAAACTTAACATTTTTAATCCAAGTTCAATACATGAGTTCTTCAGAAGTTAAACCATATTATAGAAGTTGATTAAATATCTATTTCAAAGATTGACTTCCAGGTCGTTGGCGAGGCACTCGACCTTCTTGGTTATGGGATCATCCACCACTTCCTAGACAAAGCCTTTCAAAGAAATTGAATTTTTAAACTCCTCACAGTAAACCCTAGGTTTAAATAAAGAGACCTCACTCAAAGCACAAGATAGAAACACAAAATCGCTAGCCTCTTATGTTGGTATTTCAGGATCCATACAAAGAAAAACTAAACTAGTTTTGCTGTGGAATAAATTAACTGGTTATACATTTCTTTATATCTTAAAGACCTCTGGATCTTCTTCTATATTCCTCTCCTCCTCTTGGACGTCGTGTGGGTGACGATCTACCAAGACAACACCACCCGAACCACTTCTATGCCTCCAAGACTTTCGGCCACCAAGGGATGCTAGAATAGGGAGCCTCCTTCTCTTCTTCTTCTTCTCCAAGAAATTGGCCACATGGAGGTGAAGCCTTGATGTGCCGCCGGCCTAAAGGGAAGAAAGCAAAGGGAGAAGAGGAGAAAGGGGGCTGACCACCAAGGAAAATAGAAGAGGGAACTTTAGGTTGTGTTACACCATAAGGCACCATCTACCTCTCTTTTATAATCCTTGGTGAATGCTAAAAAGGAAAGTTTTAAACATAATTAAAACTTCCATTTAATTCCAATCATGGCCGACCATAGCTTGGGCAACAAAAAGGAAAAACATTAAAATTAAAATCTCTCTTTTAAATCCCTTTGTGGATAGCTATAAAAGGAAGGATTTTAAAATTAAAATTTCTCTTTTAAATCCCATTGTGGATGGCTATAAAAGGAAAGTTTTAAAATTAAAATATCTCTTTTAAACAATTGTAGATGACTACAAAAAAGGAAAGATTTTAAAATTTAAACTCTCTTTTAATTCCCTTTGTGGATGACTATAAAAGGAAAGTTTTAAAATTAAAATCTCTCTTTAAAACAATTGTAGATGACTACAAAAGGAAAGATTTTAAAATTAAAACTCTCTTTTAATTCCTTGTGGATGGCTATAAAAGGAAAGTTTTAAAATTAAAATCTCTCTTTTAAATAATTATACATGACTACGAAAAAAAAGGAAAGATTTTAAAATTAAAACACTCTTTTAATTCCTTATAGCTAGCCCCTTGCTTGGGCACCAAGCAAGGCTTGGTTGGCCACCCCTTGGACTCCAAGCAAATCTTGACCGACCCCTTGCTTGGGCACCAAGCAAGGATGTGGCCGACCCATTACTTGGGTAAGAAGTGGGGCTTGGGTGGATATGAGGCTTTATACATAGATGCTACAACAGGGACCTAGAGGAGGAATTGACTTTGGCCTCTTGATGAGCATGAGCTTCCTGTGTTCAACTCAAACACCCAACTCAAGTTCATCAATAATAACTCATATCACTAAAGAGTTATTATTGAACTATCGCACCAATCCCATATTACATTATGGGCTCCTTCTTATCACGAGTGCAATAATCTCCCTGTGTTTAAGATATCGAATGCTCATTAATTAAATGAGTTACTGACAACTCACTTAATTAACATTTAGCTATAAGAGTAGTACCACTCAACTTCATTGTCATGTCAGAACTAATTCCACCTGCAGGGTTTACATGACAATCCTTATGAGCTCCTCAAGGGGACATCATCAACCTAGATAACTAGGACACCATTTTCTTCTATAATCAACAACACACCATATAGAAAATATTATTTCCCAACTTATCGGACCAATTGATTTAACGAATAAATCTCAGCCTTTGATAAATTAAAGAAATAAATACTAAGTACATATGTTTGTTATTATATCGGGATTAAGAGTGCGCACATCCATAATAACAGAGGTTCTGTTCTTTTATGCAGTCAGTATAAAAGGAACAACCTCAAATGATCCTGCTCAATACACATATAGTGTACTAGTATAATTTTATAGTCAAGATAAACTAATACTAAATTACACTACAACCATTCCAATGGTTTATCCTAATCCATCTTGGTTGTGAGCTACTATTTATAATTTATAAGGAACTGATAACATAAGACCACACACCATGTTATCTACAATATAAATTAAATGGACAACTACATTTAACTAAATGTAGACATTTGACCAATGTGATTCTCATTTCGAAATAAATGTTTATACAAAAAGCTAGGCTTTTATACATTCTAACAATCTCCCACTTATACTAAAAGACTATGCTGCCATATATGCTGCCATACATCTGATTCCCATTCCCTCAACATGCCCATCAAAAGCTTTCGCCAAAAGGGCCTTAGTGAAAGGATCTACCAGGTTATCTTCTGATGTAATCTTGGTGACAACAACTTCTCCTCACTTTACGATGCCTCTGTTGGTTGCTACTAAGAATATCGTACCTGTTCCCCTGTACAAAAATTTTGTACTAGTCCTAAACTTTTCCTAACAACCTATTGTGTTCTTTAGAAATTAAATTTGGAATCACAAACGAAACTTAACATTATTGATTCCAAATTCAACTTATCTGTTCTTAATGGTTTAGACTTGGATCACAAATGATGCTTAACATTATTGATCTAAATCCACTTATGTTACAAATTCAATTAAATATTTATTTCAAAGATCAGCTTTCTGGTCAAACGTGACGAGCCACTAGGCCTTCTTGGGTATGGGATCATCCACCACTGCCTAAACAGAGCCTTTCAAAGAAATTCAACATTTAATCTCTTATAGTAACCCTAGGTTTAACCATTGAGAACAATCGAATCACAAATTTGAAAAACAAAAGAAACATAAAAATTGAAACATAAAATCGATTACCTAGATTCGTTAGCCTCTTGTGTTGGTATTTCATGATCCATACAAAGAAACTAAAATAGTATGATGCGGAATAAAACTACTAGTTATACCATTCTGTTGGTGCGGGAAGCATCCGACGATCGAATCTTAGTTTTGATAATGGCAAAGATTCAAAGTTAAGTTAGTGTGTGATCTAACATGTTTGAATGAGTGTTTCAGGAAAGTCCTAGCTGCGGTTAGGCAGGTGAAAAACCCTAAGGGGTGGTAACCTTAGGTCCTAGGGGGCGGTAACCCTAGGTGGAGGAAAACCCTAAGGGGCGGTAACCTTAGGTCCTATGGGGCGGTAACCCTAGGTGGAGAAAAACCCTAGGGGGCGGTAACCCTAGGTCCTAGGGGGGGGTAACCCTAGGCGAAAAGTCCAGTCGGTCTGGAGGACTGGACTGGCATCAGGTAAATCTCCTGAGTGGAGTAGGTGAGGACGCGTTCCCCGTAGAGGGAACAGTAGGTGTCGGGTCGACCTAGGGTTTCCGGTTGGGAATCCGAAGTCAGACTCGGACAGTCCGAAGACTGTCAGCTCTTTTTCACTTATGAATTATCAGATTCTAACATTGTCTTGCAGGGTATGCAATTGCTCGGACTAACCTTGTTTTGCAGGAGAAGCGGCTCCTGGAAAAAGGAGGTTCGGGCGCCCGGGACCAACTTTTATCCCCTGCGCGACTTCGCGACGTGGAGCAACCTGGTTGGCTGGCCACGTCACACTCCAGGCGCCCGGAAAGGTCCCAGGCGCCCGGAACCTCATATAAAAGGAGGGTTGAGGTGCAACTTTAAATTACACAATCTTCTAAGCATTCTCCGTGCGACAAGCTGCTAACGTCTCGACTCAGAAGTGCTGCAACGACAACCCGGAGCTTCAGCTTTAGTCTTTTTATTGTCGGTACAATATTATTTTCTGCTTAAATTGTACTTAGCTTGTAATAGCTTTTACGAATTATAGTTGTTGCCCACCGGAAGCGATCAAGGATCGCGGGCCTTCGAGTAGGAGTCGTCACAGGCTCCGAATGAAGTAAATCCTTCGTGTCCACTTTATTTACTTTCCGCTGCGTTAATTCTGAACAAGCTTTTACGATTTCGAAAAATGAAATAGCCACGAGCGCTATTCACCCCCCCCCCCCTCTAGCGCTTTCGATCCATCACTTTCTTTGTTAACAATGACCTCTAGGTCTTCTATTGTATTCCTCTCATTCTCTTAGATGTCGTGTGGGCGATGATCTACCAAGATGAATTCCACCCAAGCCACTTCTTCTGCTCCAAGACTCTCAAGCCACTAAGGGATGGCAAAATAGGAAATTTATTCTATGCTTCTACTTCTCCACCAAGTAGCCGACCACCTATTTTTGCTCCTTCTCCTTTTCTTCTTCTTCTCCAAGCTTCAGCCACTATAAGTAGATGAGGTGCCGACCCTAGAGAGAAGAAAGGGAGGAAGAAAAGGTGTCGTTGGCCACAAGAGAAAAAAAAACCAAGAGAAGGGCCGACCACACCAAGGAAAAAAGAGGAGAGAATAGGGTTAATTCTCATGAGGCACATCTCCCTCTCTTTTATAATCCTTGGTCCTGGCAAAAAAGGAAAGTTTTAAACATATTAAAACTTCCTTATTTGTGGCCTCCCTTTAAAAAGGGAATTTTAACAACAAATAAAATCTGTCTCTTTTAAATTTCCTATTGTACATGGAAATAAAAGAAAGTTTTAAAATTAATCTCTCTCTTTTAAAACATGTAGACAACTACAAAAAAGGAAAGATTAATTAAAATTTCTCTCTTTAAATCATGGTTACAAAAAAGGAAAGTTTTAAAATTTAAACTCTCTTTTAAAATCATGTGGCCTTAAAAGGAAAATTTAAAACATAGAAGAGATTATTTTAAAAATTAAAACACCCTTTTATTTGTAATGTGGCCGGCCATAGCTTCTTACGTGGACACGTCAAGGTTGGCAAGTAAGCTTTTCAAGCTTCCTAACAGAACATTGACACATCAAAGCTTGCTTTTAAATTTCTCAAAGCTTCTTAAAACTTTTCAAACGTTGGCAATTTTTTCAATGCTTCTCAAAGCTTCTCAAACGTTGACACATCAGTGTTGAAAAGCATCCTTAGATAGCAACGCCAACTTATAGACTAGAAGATGGATTTGGGTGGATACGAGGTTTTATAAAGGCTACAACAGGGATCGAGAGGAGAAATTGGTTTTGGTCTCCCGATGAGCTTGAGCTTACTGTGTTCGCCCCCAACACCCAACTCAAGTTCATCAATAATAACTCATACCACTAAAGAGTTATTATTGAACTACCGCACTAATTCCAAATTATATTTTGGGCTCCTTCTTATTATGAGTGTGTTAATCTCCCTGTGTTTAATATATTGAATGCCCATTAATTAAATGAGCTACCGACACTCACTTAATTAACATCTAGCTCCAAGAGTAGTACCACTCAACTTTATTGTCATGTCAGATTAAGTCCACCTGCAGGGTTTACATGACAATCCTTATGAGCTCCTCTTGGGGACATCATCAATCTAGATTTCTAGGACACAGTTTCTTTTTATAATCAACAACACACTATAAATAATATTATTTCCCAACTTATCGGGCCTATTGATTTATCGAACTAAATCACACCCTTTGATAAATTAAAGAAATAAATATTAAGTATATGTGCTTGTTATTATATTAGGATTAAGAGCACACACTTCCATAATAATAGAGGTCTTGTTCTTTTATTCAGCCAGTATTAAAAGAACTTACCTTAAATGGTCCTACTCAATACACTCGGAGTATACTAGTGTAATTTTATAGTTAAGATAAACTAATACCAAATTACACTACAACTATTCCAATGGCTTGTTCCTTTCCATCTTAGTCGTGAGCTGCTTTTTATAATTTATAAGGAATTGTTAACATGATCTTCTATGAGTGACACCACACACCATGGTATCTACAATATAAATTAATTGAACAACTACACTTAGCATATAAATGTAGATATTTGACCAATGTGATTCTTATTTATAAATAAATGTTTACAAAAAGCTAGGCTTTTAGTATACACTCTAACAATCTCTCACTTATACTAAAAGACTATGCTATCATAAACGTTGCCATACATCGGATTCCCAACCCTTCAACATGCCCATCAAAAGCTCTTACTTTAAGGGCCTTAATGAAAAGATCTTCCATGTAACACCCCAAATTTCATGATTTGGAGTCCTAAAAGACCTTATTAAAAAATCTAGAAATGCTTTAGAAAAATTCTAGAGATTTTTAGGAATTTATAGAATATTTTTATGTAATTTTTGGAGGTCGTTTGGTATTTTTACTAAACGAAAGAAGTTTCGACAAAAAAATGTCCAAGTCGAGATTCGAACCGTAGACCTCAGACTCGAACCAAACCTTAACCGAATCCAGCTAGCCAACTGTTCCACAAGTGTTTCATGAATGAAATAGGGAACGAACTATATTTAAGTGGTTATAGATAACAGAAATAAAAGGATGAAGAAAAAGGGTCGGGCCGAGGTTCGAACCCGCGACCTCGGACCCGACCCGAGACTTAGGCGGAGCGGATGACCAAGTGTTCAAGTAGTTTTTTTTGTGATTAAATAGATAGCGAAATAATCTTAAGCCATAACAGAATACCTAGGTATTATAAAGAAGGATAAGTTGATGTTATCCCGTGACCTAATTCCTTCTCCTCTTCTCTCACGCGGTGACGACGGCGACTTCTCGGGCGGAGAACAAAGTCGCGGCTAGGGCATAGTTTTCCGGCGGCCGGCCAAGGTTCATCCGAGAGCTCTTCGCCTTCCCGAGATCCTCTCACCGAGAAGAAGCTATAGGCGCAAGGAGAGGCCGGGAAACTCGAGTTATCCGAACCCTAGAAGCCTTTTCTCCTTCAGTAGAGAGTCTAAGAACGCAATGTAAGTAGCTCCTCACCTGCGGTAAGAGTAGCTTTGGGATTGTTTTCTCATTTTTTTTTAGCATGAAGTAGAGAACAGAGATTTGAGGTTGTTGCCGTGGGTTGGGAATTTGAATCTAGTTGATTTTGAAGCTTGCTGTTGATTTCCGAAGCTTGCTGTCGTGTTGAGTTTTTTTTTAGCTTGCTGTTGATCTCCGAGGCTTGTTGCTGTATTAGTATTTTTAAAGCTTGCTGCTAGGAATTTTAAATTTCTGTTTGTTGATTCTGTTGGATCGAAAAGAATTTAGATATCTCCACAATAGCATGATATTGTCCACTTTGGGCTTAGACCCTCATGGCTTTGCTCTTGGGCCCTCCCCAAAAGGCCTCATGCCAATGGAGATATCTTTTCTCTTATAAACCCATGATCTTTCCCATGTGTTTCCAATATGGGACTATGTTTGCAACCTTGCAACCCCAACAATCCCCCCCTCAAACAAAGGACTATAGGCTTCCCACGTCCGATCCTCGACCCACCAGGTCTTCCTGCCCCTCGGTCTACCCGACCTACTAGGACTTCCTGCCCCTCGTTCTACCCGACCTACTAGGACTTCCTTGCCTAGCCGCAACTAGGACTTCCTGCCCCTCGGTCCACCCGACCTACTAGGACTTTCCTTGCCTAGCCGCAACTAGGACTTCCTGCCTGGTGTCTAGTCCTCTTGATCCGAACATAGGAGCCCCCACTATCTTTGTTCGAGGTCAATATTGTACTCAAATGGTTCAATCAGACCATAGCTCTTGTGCACAGTCGGCGGTTAAACCTTCTGGCAGTCCGGGCTCTGATACCAATTGTTGGATCGAAAAGAATTTAGATATCTCCACAATAGCATGATATTGTCCACTTTGAGCCTAGGCCCTCATGGCTTTTCTCTTGGGCTCTCCCCAAAAGGCCTCATGCCAATGAAGATATCTTTTCTCTTATAAACCCATGATCTTTCCCATGTGTTTCCAATATGGGACTATGTTTGCAACCTTGCAACTCCAACAGATTCTTTCTTAGGTTTTCAAAGAATCCTGTAAAGGAGGTTTTCTTTTGAAGCATGCTGCCATTTTTTTGGTAGATCAAGTATTTTTTTTTGTAGGTCAAGCATGTTGTGTAGATTCTACAGCCCTTGTAGTTTAATTCTGGTTGAATTGTTATGGCTACCGTGCACCTCAAAGAAAGGGATCCTCTGTTCGAAGTGGATCACAGGAAGAAAGTTTGGTTTTTTTTCTTTTATTGTGCTTGCTGCTGAGAACCCTTAAGAATGAAGGAAGATGTTTGGTTTAGATTAAGCATGTAGGTTAGTGTTTTTGTGGGTTGTCTTCATTCAGACTGTGAAATTAGCATAGTAGCATTTGACCCGAACTTTCTGTTGCTACCTTGAAGAACCTGCTCGGTTCTTGTGGGGTTTTACAAGCTTCGAAAATTGGGTTGCTTTGTAAAAAGATTAAGCTGTGAATTTGTTGTATAGGTTTGTTTTAAGTTTTAGATCAAGTTCAACTTGATTTTATGCAAAGAAAAGGGGCACAAGTATCTCCCTTGGGGTTGCTGTGCAATTCGGCTATTTAGCTAAACATGAGAATGCATAGATTGTTGATTAGCATGTAGTTTTCTTTATGTTGTTACCTTATTGTTGCTACTGTCGATTTAGAGTTAGTTTTCCTCTAAAACATGTAGGTTTGTTTTTGTAGCTTAAATGCAGAAGTACGGTTAAGTAGGTATGCATATTTTACTAAAATTGAATACAGGTTTTTACTAGCAGTTTAGCATTTCAGTTTTTTGATATATTCTATCATATTGTTAGACTTTCCCTATTTGTTATTAGTTAAGCATGTGTAGTTTCTTTACTACTAGAATAGCATGAGTAGTATTGAATTATAATGTTTTCCTTGCTTTGGATTTTCTGTACAGCATTAGAATGGCTAGAAGTTTAAGAGTAGCTAGTGTGCTTTGTTTTCTTTGCTTCAGATTACACTGTACAACTTTGGAATAGCTAGAGATTTTTGAGTAGCATACATTCTTTGCTCTCTTTCTTTTATTTCTGTTGTAGCAAGATTTAAGGTTTTAGTTCTAACAAATTTTAGATTTAGTTTAAGCTTGTATGATATGCAGATTTTCTAGTTTTCATTGGCTATTTTTAACAAGCATGAACATCCATGTATTCTAGTGGAAAAATAAGAGTTCTATTAAATTCTTTTAGAAGTATTAATAAGTATAAGACAGATAAAGAAAAGAAAGAAAAAGGCCAAGGCTTTAAGTAGATCCCGAAGTCAAGACTTTAGGGATTTTGGCACACAAGGTGCTAAAGAAAGTGCCGAGGCATTATATACTAGAAGTATTAAAAGATAATAAGTATTTTACTTTTATCAGTGACACTGTACTGGACTCTCAGATGTCCTTGGGTTGGGCTCCCATAGTCGTCCCTAGGTTTAGATAACCTAGTATACAGGACTCTTAGTAGTCTTTGGGCTGGGCTCCCATAGTCGTCCCTAGGTTTAGATAACCTAGTAAACCCTAATAGATTCGGGACCAGCTATCTCGGGTCTAGTTAGGGATGCGCGCATAGCAAGTACAGTTGTCGGGCCCAAGAAGAAAGTTGATTATTATTTTGAAGTATTATAAGTATAAGTTTTTGAACAAACAAAATAAGTTTCACATAAGTATAAAAGTATAAAAGAATAAGTTTAGAACAAATGAATTAAGTTTCACTTTGTTTTAGAATCAACAAGTTTAGTTCCCTTTTGTGCTAGCATGTTATTTAGATTAGCTTACTGTTCCTTGCTATTAGAAGAGCATGAGTAGCTTTACACGTTTAGCACTTCAGTAGGTTTGTTTATTTACTAGTAGATGAGCATGAGTAGTTTTCCCTTTGAGCATTCAGTTTTAGTTTTCAGTATATTCACATGCATATCGAGTTTTGTGAGTTAGATAGCGCTTACTAAGCATTTTGCTTATAGATTACATTTCCTCTTACTGCAAATAAAGGAAGGTGACAAGGTGGCGCAGATGATGTGTGATGCCAGGACTATGGAAGTCTTGGGACTAGAAAGGAGTTCCTTTAGTATTCTTTCCTTATTTTTAGTTTCCGCATTTTAGTTATTGTAAACATTTGAGTTGTATTTTAAGTTCATGTCATTTGAGATTATTCTGTTTAGATTGCATGTAGGATGAGTTCAGTTTAGTAAGTAGATATTTGTGTGTTTGATACTTATTTAACTGCGTGGGTGGTTGATAAATGTTCCAGCCGCCTGTGGCTGATGTATACTATGTTTGTATCTCATTTTAAGGTCACCGGTACAGGGGAGACTCTGTCGAAATTTTTCGGTAGAGACTCCTCGTGGTTTCGATCATACCGGTTAAGTAGAGTTAGTAGTTAAGTAACGGTCATCCTTAGAGTGTAGTAGTAGTAAGAAGGGTGGGCGTTACATCCCAGGTTATCATCTGATACTATATAGGCTGCATCAACTTCGCCTCATTATATGATGTCTCGTATTGGGTGGTACTTGTGCTCTATGTGTTTACTTGCCTTATGGCCTCGTGGTTCCTTCGATTTTGCTACTGCACCACTCATTATTACAATACATTATAAAAATTTTGGGCAAATCAGGAATCACATCTAAGTCCATCATGAAGTCTCTGAGCCATACAACTTCTATGGCTGTCTCAGAGGCTGCCACATACTCATCTTCCATGGTGGAGTCCGAAAAACATCTATGCTTTATCACTCCTCCATTGTAATGGCTTTACCTCCTAAAGTAAACACAAAACCTCGAGGTTAACTTACTATTGCCCCTATCTGATTGGAAGTTAAAATCCGTGTAACCCACAGGGAGCAAATCATCTGCCTTGTAAACTAGCATATAATCTCTAGTGCCTCTAAGGTACTTTATGTAACGACCACCCTTCTTGCTACTACTACTACTCTCTAAGGATGACCGTTACTTGACTACTAACTCTACTTAACCGGTACGCTACTTAACTTCGAGAAATCCCTACCGAAAAATTTCGGCAGAGTCTCCCCTGTACCGGTGACCCCAAACTGGGATACAAACACTATATACACAGCCACAGGCGGCTGGAACATATTTTTCACAACCACGCAGAAATAATAACACGACACTAAAAAGAAACTATTCTAGCAATAGAAAACTATATAGCTCCAACAATAGGAAATAACTCAACTAACAATGCGGAATAGACTCAATTAATCAACATAGACAAAGGAAACAACTAATACAATCTCTATCAACTTAATAACTGAAAGAAAACTCAAAAGGAGTCTTGACAGTTTCCTTAGCAAACTCATGATCTCTCCATAGTCCTGGCATCACACACCGTCACAGCATCTCCTTGTCGCCTTCCTTTCATACTTTAGCTTTTCCTTTATCTGCAGTAGGAGGAAATGCAGTCTATAAGCATAAAGCTTAGTGAGCGCTATCTACTCACAAAAACTCGATATGCATGTATATGAATAAAAACATGCTAAAACTGAATGCTAACATGTAAAGCTACTCATGCTCATAAATAGCAAAGGAACTAACTGAAAAGCTAACATGTAAAACTAATCATGCTCATAAATAGCAAAGAAATCTAACTAACTGAAATACTAAACATGTACAGCTAATCATGCTCATAAATAGCAAAGAAATCATGCTAACTGAAATACTAAACATGTATAGCTAATCATAGAACTATCATGTATATCAATAGGAAACTGAACTGATACATTAGCTGATCTAATTAATGCTAAACTGAGTCTAACTTGTATTCACATAACTAATTTGTGAAGTTTTGAAAACTATTTACATAATAGATCAAAATAATAATCATGCTGCTGATGGGCCCGACAACTGTACTTGTTGTGCGCGCATCCCTAACTAAACCCGGGATTGCAAGTTCCGAGTCTAGTAGGGTTTACTAGGTTATCTAAACCTAGGGACGACTGTGGGAGCCTAACCCAATGGATATCTAATCCAGTACAGTGCCATTGCTGAAAATAAAATACTGATTTCATAGCTAATTTTCTTATCTTGCTTTTACTAGGTTATCTGAACCTAGAACTAGGTTATCTGAACCTAGAGGCGACTGTGGGAGCCCACCCATTGGACCGTAGTCCCATATAAGCTGAAGCAAGACTAAATAAGTTATTTTAAATGCTTCTACTGCATTTACTGAGCTATTAAAATGCCTACTGTAGCATTATATTGAGCTAAGCATTTTATCAAGCACTTGGGGTGCACTAGAACACACTCTACGTACTGAAAATATGTATACAAAGCTTAACATAAATCTGCATGTAAAGCTTAATAAAAATCTGCATAATAAGTTTATCAAAATCTGCATACTAAGCTTATCTAAAATCTGCATGCTATAAAAATAGGACTGCTCATGTTATTCCAATAGCAAATAAGAAACTAGAACAACTTAAGCATGCTGTGATTGTAAAACCAATTCAACTACTAGGCATGCAATAGAATCTAGAAAATAAAGGAATCATTGCTGCATGGAATTAACAGTATATCATGCTTCATTAGGAAATACTAAACAGCAATGAAAGGAACTCAACTAAGTTCTGCATTTGCTAATAAAAGCATGCTTATTCATATCCAGCAAATAGCACAAAACAAAACTAATACATGCTGGAATTAAAACCCTTATAATGCTTGTTTCAATGATATAAATGAAATATCAATCTGCACATGTACAAGACTAAATTCAGGACATGCATGCTATAACAGAACACAAGCATCAAGCAAATAAATACCTTTAAGCATGCTATAACAGAACATAAGCATCAAGCAAATAGGTCCCTAGCTACCCTATTCTATAAAGCATGATCCGAAGCCATAGGAAAAATCCGAATACAAAGGAAGGAACTAAAACTCAACCTTAAGCTTAAAACTGTTCATGCTCGAAACATTAGTTAGGGCATCCAAAAACCAAACTTAATCATGCATATTCTTCCTTTAAGACTCACGGCAGAAAACTAAAGGAACCAACAAATTAAACTAACTCATAATACTCAATGTGCATATATTTGTATATACATCAAAACTGAAGCTAAAATGCCTAATAAACACATGCTGGTCCAGTAAGCTATAAAGGAAATCAAATTGGCATGTCTAATTAAGCTACAAAAGAATAAGTCTACTAAGGAACATAAACAACCTTGAATCCGATCCAAAATTTGCTCACAAGAAACAACAAAGCAGAAAGGGAACACATCTTCAAAGAAAACCTGAACCTGTCCCCAAAACTATAAGTTATCTTGAAGAAATCAAGAATCCGAAATCTCCATACACGGCAGCAAGCTTCTAAAGCAACAAGATCTAAACTCTACAACGTAAAATCCGAAAGCCATGAAAACAAATCGAAGCTCGGAACAACTCCTACTGCAGGTGAGAAGCAACTCACCGGGATTTGCTTGGACTTACAACCGAAGGAGAGGAAGAAGATCTAGGGCTCGGAGGCTTGAAATACTCGGCTTCTTCTTGTGCTCGCGCCTCTTCTTGACGAGAGGAGCTCGGTGGTGTAATGACCTCTCGGAGAAGAGTGCTCGCCGGCCACCGCAATGCCCTAGCTTTGCTCACTGCGGTTTCCCCCGTGGAGAGATGCGCCGTCGCGTGAGAAGAGGAGAAGAGAAGATTTTTGTCCCGGGGAAAAACCTAAGTTCTCTTCTTATAACTTTAATATTCTGTTAACTAACCATTGCTTAAATACAACTTGATTCGGGTTTTATTAACAAACCCGCGGCTGGTCTGTTGGTGGGCTGCGTTCTGCTTAAAGCCCAACTCGAGGGATCGAATCCCAGCTGCAACCATTTTATTTCCTATTATTTTACTGTTCCTAACTATTACTTAAATATATATCGCTCCATATATGATTAACAAAACGAGCGTAGCTCAGCTGGTTGGGTTGGTTTTGCTTGGGTCAGTCCGACCCGAGGTCATGGGTTCGAATCTCACCTTCAACGTTTTTATCAAAACTTCTTTCTTTTTGTAACCCCACTAAACGACCTCCAAAAATTACATAAAAATACTCTAAAAATTCCTAAAAATCTCTAGAATATTTTAAAAGTATTTTCAAATATTTTTACGGACATTTGGAACTTGAAATAAGGAAAATTGGGTCATTACACTTTAACATATGCTTTACAGCAGTCTAGTGTCCCTGATCCTGGGTTACTTTGATATCTGCTAACCATGCCCATGGAAAAATAGATATCTGGTCTCTTGTATAGCATACATTAGGATTCCTATAACTGAAGCATAAGGAACTACCTTTATTTCTTCTATCTCTTTTGATGTCTTCAGAGACATATCTTTAGATAAATATACTCCATGCCCAAAAGGTGCAAAAACCATTCATGGAGTCTTGCATGCTAAAATGAGCTAGGATAGTATCGATATATGAAGCTCGGGATAAGCACAACATTCTTTTCTTGTGATCCCTTATTACTTTGATCCCGAGAATATGTGCACATTCACCCAAGTCCTTCATATCGAATTTCTTGGATAACTATACCCTTACTTCCGACAACACTTTGATATTGTTTCCAACTATCAAAAATATCATCTACGTATAGTACAAGAAATACCACCACATGTCCATCACACTTCTTGTCTACACAAGACTCATCTGGACACTGAATAAATCTATATGGCTGGATTACTTCATTAAACCGGATGTTCCAAGACCTTGAAGCTTGCTTTAGTCCATAAATTGATCGATTGAGCTTACATACTAGATGCTCTTTACCCTTTGTAATAAACCCCTCTGGTTGCTTCATATGGATGTTTTCTTCAAGACTTCCGTTAAGGAAAGCTGTCTTGACAACCATTTGCCAAACCTCATAATCCATATGAGCGAAAATGGATAAGAGTATCCGGATAGACTTAAGCATGGTCACCAGCGAAAAAGTTTCCTCATAATCGATTCCCTCTTTCTGAGTGTACCCCTTCGCAACAAGCCTTACTTTGAAAGTTTCCACCTTCCCGTCTGTCCCTCTATTCCTTTTGTAGATCCACTTACATCCAATAGCTTTTATACTATTTGATGGTTCTACTAGCTCCTAGACTTTGTTAGAATACATAGATTCTATTTCTGAATTCATTGCTCATTGTCAAGATTCTGTATCTATATCTTGGAGTGCTTCGTTATATGTTCTGGGATTCGGTTCATGTTTACCTGTGACCAAGTCCGACGACTCTCCCAAAAATATGAATCTTTCAGGTTGCCTAATAACCCTCCCACTATGACGAGACACTGTCTGTTGCTGTGTATCATTTGTGATACGTGTTGCAGTTTCTTGTGATATTTCATCTTGCACTGTTGGTACTAAAGTTGGCGTGTCCTCTTCTATTTCATCTAGAACAATCTCACTCATGGGCTTATGGTTTATTACATAATCTTCCTCTAAAAATCGAGCATTGGTGCTAACAATGATCTTCTGATTTTTAGGATTATAAAACAAACCACCTTTCATTCCCTTAGGATATCCTACAAACAGACAAACTTCTGTACGTGATTTCAACTTATCAGTATCTCCCTTCAGCACATGTGCTGGACTACCCCATATCCGAATATGACTCAGACTAGGCTTATGTCCATTCCATAATTCCATGGGAGTAAAGGGTACTGATTTAGAAGGTACCATATTCAGAATGTAGACTGCTATTTCTAGAGCATATCCTAAAACAAATTTAGTAATTCAGAATAACTCATCATCGATCTAACCATTTCCATAAGAATCCTATTCTTTCGTTCTGCCACACCATTCTGTTGGGGTGTACCAGGTGCAGACAATTGGGATTGAATCCCAGCCTCTGATAAGTAATTCCTAAACTCTCCAAAGAGGTATTCACCACCACGATCAGACCGTAGTGTCTTGATACTTTTATCAGGACGTTTCTCCACATTAGCCTTGCACTCTTTGAACTTATCAAAGCATTCAGACTTGCAGTGCTTCAAGTAAATGTACCCTTATCTCTAATAGTTATCTATAAAAGAGTCAAAATATTCGAAACCGCCTCTTGCCTAGATAGACATAGGACCACACAAATTAGAATGAACCAGTTCCAACACATCTTTGGCTCTATACCCCTTGGCCTTAAAAGGACTCTTGGTCATTTTTCCTTCCAAGAAAGATTCACATTCATGATTTGAGTTTGTTTTAGCTTCAAGATTCTAAAATTGAAGTGTTAAAAAAAATAGAAAAGAGAAAAATGGCAAATCAAGAGTGTATCAAGTATATCAAGATTCTATGTTAGCCATCAAATTGAAGGAGAGGTTAGCTTGATACTTTGAATTGGTAATGACAAATGGTATTCATCTTTTACACATCATAATGGTCAACTCATCAAGTATATTCCTCTAATACTCTCATCTTCTCATTTTCTTCATTAAATTCTTTTCTTTTGCCTATTTCATTCACTTTAATTGTTCTTCTTGCTTACATTTCAATTCTTGTTGATAAATCCTTTTGATTTATGTATGCTATGTTTATAGTGGCGGAGAATTAGAAAATAAGCAAGCTTATGGTAGTGAAATATTGTGAGTTGCATTGAGTGAGCTCCACTTATACATATTTTTGAGTGTGAGAGCTAGAATAGGTAAATCCCTTGTGAGATTGCATCTTGCTTAATTTTTCAATTGAATTGAAACTACCATACCTACTTGATTATTGTTTGGATTGTATTCATGATTGTTTGTGATCTTTAGATGATCTTAGTTAAATTCCTTTTACTATCTTCTAGGTATTGCTAGGGAATTTTTTGTGGAGATGATTTTTAGTTTTCTTTACTTGCACGGGACGTTCAAGACTAAGTGTGGGGGATTTGATAACCATGATTTTACTGTATTATTTTGATTCATATATGCATGGTTTGATGTTGATTTCATAGGTTTAAATCATGGTTCATCACATTTTATGCATTGTATAGATTTTGGACCTAATTACAAATTATTGTATTTTTGTGTTATTTGATGCTAATATTTGATTCTTATTTTGTAGGCATCAAAGGTTCTTGGATTTAGATCTATTCAAACCAAATTTGTGCTCGAATCAGAGTTTAAACGAGACGATCAAGCTATAGAGCATTATGGACCGTTCATCATAGATTGGACAGATCTGAACCATCCAGTGAAGATCTGGTCGATCCGACCTACGGGAGAGTCGATCCAGACCCTTCATCAAGATCAGCACCTTTGGATCGGATTTTTAGAGACTTTACACAATTGATCAAGCTCCAAATCAATCACATCTGTCCGTTCAGATCTGGATCAGATTCAAAATAGAAGCTACAGTCACTTCGTGGCTTCGTCGACTCCTCCGCGCAGCTTTGTCCCGACGCGCGTCTTCTTCCAGATTCCGGCCTCTTTCCTTTCTTCGATCATCCTCTCAAGCTTCAACATCAGTGGAGAGTTTCACGCGAGCTCATCCCGATCTTCTGGAGCCACCGGAGCAAGGATGTGGCCGACCCATTACTTGGGTAAGAAGTGGGGCTTGGGTGGATGCGAGGCTTTATACATAGAGGCTACAACAGGGACCTAGAGGAGGAATTTGATTTGGCCTCTTGATGAGCATGAGCTTCCTGTGTTCAACTCGAACACCCAACTCAAGTTCATCAATAATAACTCATATAACTAAAGAGTAATTATTAAACTACCACACTAATCCCATATTACATTATGAGATCCTTCTTATCATGAGTGCATTAATCTTCCTGTGTTTAAGATATCGAATGTCCATTAATTAAATGAGTTACTGACAACTCACTTAATTAACATTTAACTATAAGAGTAGTACCACTCAACTTCATTGTCATGTCAGAACTAATTCCACCTGCAAGGTTTACATGACAATCCTTATGAGCTGCTCAAGGGGACATCATCAACCTAGATAACTAGGACATAGTTTTCTTCTATAATCAACAACACACCATATAGATAATATTATTTCCCAACTTATCGGACCTATTGATTTAACGAATAAATCTCAACCTTTGATAAATTAAAGAAATAAATACTAAGTACATATGTTTGTTATTATATCGGGATTAAGAGTGTGTACATCCATAATAATAGAGGTTCTGTTCTTTTATGCAGTCAGTATAAAAGGAATAACCTCAAATGGTCCTGCTCAATATACACATAGTGTACTAGTGTAATTTTATAGTCAAGATAAACTAATACCAAATTACACTACAACCATTCCAATGGTTTATCCCAATCCATCTTGGTTGTGAGCTACTATTTTTAATTTATAAGGAACTGATAACATGATCTTCTGTGTAACACCACATACCATGTTATCTACAATATAAATTAAATGGACAACTACATTTAACTAAATGTAGACATTTGACCAATGTGATTCTCATTTCGAAATAAATGTTTATACAAAAAGCTAAGCTTTTAGTATACATTCTAACAATCTCCCACTTATACTAAAAGACTATGCTGCCATATATGCTGCCATACATCTGATTCCCATTCCCTCAACATGCCCATCAAAAGCATTCGCCAGAAGGGCCTTAGTGAAAGGATCTACCAGGTTATCTTCTGATGTAATCTTGGTGACAACAACTTGTCCTCGCTTTATGATGCCTCTGTTGGTTGCTAATAAGAATATCATACATGTTCCCCTGTACAAAAATTTTGTACTAGTCCTAAATTTTTCTTAACAACCTATTGTATTCTTAAGAAATTAAATTTGGAATCGCAAATGAAACATAACATTATTGATTCCAAATTCAACTTATCTGTTCTTAATGGTTTAGACTTGGATCGCAAACGATGCTTAACATTATTGATCCAAATCCACCTATATTACAAATTCAATTAAATATTTATTTTAAAGATTAGCTTCCAGGTCAAACGTGGCGAGGCACTAGGCCTTCTTGGGTATGGGATCATCTACCACTGCCTAGACAAAGCCTTTCAAAGAAATTCAATATTTAATCTCCTTATAGTAACCCTAGGTTTAACCACTAAGAATAATCGAATCATAAATTTAAAAAACAAAAGAAACACAAAAATCGAAACATAAAATCGATTGCCTAGAATCGTTAGCCTCTTGTGTTGGTATTTCATGATCCATACAAAGAAACTAAACTAGAATGATGCGGAATAAAACTACTAGTTATACCTTTCTTTATTAACAATGACCTCTAGGTCTGCTATTGTATTCCTCTCCTTCTCTTGGACGTCGTGTGGGCGACGATTTACCAAGATGAATTCCACCCAAGCCACTTCTTCTTCTCCAAGACTCTCAACCCACCAAGGGATGACAAAATAGGAAATTTCTTCTCTGCTTCTTCTTCTCCACCAAGTAGCCGACCACCTATTTGTGCTCCTTATCCTTTTCTTCTTCTTCTCCAAGCTTCAGCTACTATGAGTAGATGAGGTGCCGACCCTAGAGAGAAGAAAGGGAGGAAGAAAAGGTGCCGCTGGCCACAAGAGAAAAAAAAACAAGAGAAGGGCCGGCCACACCAAGGAAAAGAGGAGAGAATAGGGTTAATTCTAATGAGGTACCTCTCCCTCTCTTTTATAATCCTTGGTCTTGGCAAAAAAGGAAAGTTTTAAACATAATTAAAACATCCTTATTTGTGGCCTCCCTTTAAAAAGGGAATTTTAACAACAATTAAAATTTGTCTCTTTTAAATTTCTATTGTACATGGAAATAAAAGAAAGTTTTAAAATTAATCTCTCTCTTTTAAAACATGTAGACAACTACAAAAAAGGAAAGATTAATTAAAACTTCTCTCTTTAAATCATGGTTACAAAAAAAGGAAAGTTTTAAAATTTAATTTTTTTTAAAAAATCATGTGGCCTAAAAAGGAAAAATTTAAAATTTAAAACATAGAAGAGATTTTTTTTAAAATTAAAACATCCTTTTATTTGTAATGTGATCGGCCATAGCTTCATACGTGGACACATTAAGGTTGGCAAGCAAGCTTTTCAAACTTCCTAACAGAACATTGACACATCAAAGCTTGCTTTTAAATTTCTCAAAGCTTCTCAAAACTTCTCAAATGTTGGCAATTTTTTCAATGCTTCTCAAAGTTTCTCAAACGTTGACACATTAGCGTTGAAAAGCATCCTTGGATAGCAACGCCAACGTACATACTAGAAGATGGATATGGGTGGATACAAGGTTTTATAGAGGCTACAACAGGGACCGAGAGGCGAAATTGGTTTTGGTCTCTCGATGAGCTTGAGCTTCCTGTGTTCGCCCTGAACACCCAACTCAAGTTCATCAATAATAACTCATACCACTAAAGAGTTATTATTGAACTACCACACTAATTCCAAATTATATTTTGGGCTCCTTCTTATCATGAGTGTGTTAATCTCCCTGTGTTTAAGATATTGAATGTCCATTAATTAAATGAGCTACTGACACTCGCTTAATTAACATCTAGCTCCAAGAGTAGTACCACTCAATTTTATCGTCATGTCAGACTAAGTCCACCTGCAGGGTTTACATGACAATCCTTATGAGCTCCTCTTGGGGACATCATCAATCTAGATTCCTAGGACACAGTTTCCTTCTATAATCAACAACACACTATAAATAATATTATTTCCCAACTTATCGGGCCTATTGATTTATCGAACTAAATCACACCCTTTGATAAATTAAAGAAATAAATATTAAGTATACGTGCTTGTTATTATATTAGAATTAAGAGCACATACTTCCATAATAACAGAGGTCTTGTTCTTTTATTTAATCAGTATTAAAAAAACTTACCTTAAATGGTCCTGCTCATTACACTCAGAGTTTACTAGTGTAATTTTATAGTTAAGATAAACTAATACCAAATTACACTATGACTATTCCTATGGCTTGTTCCTTTCTATCTTAGTCGTGAGCTACTTTTTATAATTTATAAGGAATTGATAACATTATCTTCTGTGAGTGACACCATATACCATGTTATCTACAATATAAATTAATTGAACAACTACACTTAGCATATAAATGTAGATATTTGACCAATGTGTTTCTTATTTATAAATAAATGTTTACAAAAAGCTAGGCTTTTAGTATACAGTCTAACAATCTCCCACTTATACTAAAAGACTATGCTGTCATAAACGCTGTAATACATCTGATTCCTAACCCTTCAACATGCCCATCAAAAGCTCTTGCTTTAAGGGCCTTAGTGAAAAGATCTCCCAGGTTATCATCTGATGCTATCTAGGCGGCATCAACTTCTCCTCATTATATGATGTCTCGTATTGGGTGGTTCTTGCGCTCTATGTGTTTACTTGCCTTATGGGCTCGTGGTTCCTTTGATTTTGCTACTGCACCACTTATTATTACAATACATTGTAATAATTTTGGGCAAACTAGAAATCACATCTAAGTCCATCATGAAGTCTCTGAGCCATACAACTTCTATGGCTGCCTCAGAGGCTGCCACATACTCATCTTCCATGGTGGAGTCTGAAAAGCATCTATGCTTTATCACTCCTCCATTGTAATGGCTTTACCTCCTAAAGTAAACACAAAACCTCGAGGTTAACTTACTATTGCCCCTATCCGATTGGAAGTTAAAATCCGTGTAACCCACAGGGAGCAAATCATCTGCCTTGTAAACTAGCATATAATCTCTAGTGCCTCTAAGGTACTTTAACATATGCTTTACAGCAGTCTAGTGTCCCTGATCCTGGGTTACTTTGATATCTGCTAACCATGCCCATGGAAAAATAGATTTCTGGTCTCTTGCATAGCATACATTAGGCTTCCTATAGCTGAAGCATAAGGAACTACCTTCATTTCTTCTATATCTTTTGATGTCTTCAGAGACATCTCTTTAGATAAATATACTCCATGCCCAAAAGGTACAAAAACCTTTCATGGAGTCTTGCATGCTAAAACGAGGTAGGATAGTATAGATATATGAAGCTCGGGATAAGCACAACATTCTTTTCTTGTGATCCCTTATTACTTTGATTCTGAGAATATGTGTACATTCACCCAAGTGTTGGTTAATCCTAGGAAAACATACCGGTTCCATTGTACAAAAATTTTTATACAAGTGTCGAACCTTTCCTTAAATAACCTATTGTGTTATTTAGAAATTAAATCAGGAATCGCAGACGGAACTTAACATCATTGATTCCAAATTTAACTTATCTGTTCTTAATGGTTTAGATTTGAATCGCAAGCGGAACTTAACACTATTGATTCAAATCTACCTAAATTATTAATTCCATAAATATTAATTTACAAAATTGGCTTCCAGGACTGCATGGCGAGGCACATGGCCTTCTTGGATATGGGAGCAACCACCACCACCTAGGCAAAGCCTTTTAAGGAAAGCTAATATTTATTTCCTTAAATAACTTTAGGTTAACCAAAAAGAACAATCGAATCACAAATTCAAAAAAGAAGAAAACACAAAATTGAAAAATAAATTCGATAAACTAGATCTAATTGCCTCTTGTATTTAGAATTCATACAAAGAAAAATAACTAGTATGATGCGGAAGAAAAATATTAGTTATTGTAACAACCAAAATTTCCTCAATTAGAGTCCTAAAAGTAATTTAAAAATATTTAAAAATGCTATAGAAATATTCTAGGGATTTTTAGAAATTTTTAGAGTATTTTTATGTAATTTTTGGAGGTCGTTTGGTATTTTTACTAAACGAAGGAAGTTTCGACAAAAAAATATCCAAGCCGAGAATTGAACCCACGACCTTTGACTCGGTCAAAACCCGGCTGACCAGGTGGGAAAACAGATTTTCTGTTTAGAAAAGGTAGCAAATTTATTTAAGATAGTTAACAGAATATTGGATTATAAAAGGGATAAGTTGATCTTGGATTTGTCTGTTTAGAAAAGGTAGCGAATTTATTTAAGATAGTTAACAGAATATTATAAAAGGGATAAGTTGATGTTGGATTTGTCTGTTTAGAAAAAGGTAGCGAATTTATTTAAGATAGTTAGCAGAATATTGGATTATAAAAGGGATAAGTTGATGCTGGATTTGTCTGTTTAGAAAAGGTAGCGAATTTATTTAAGGAGTTAACAGAAATATTAAGTTATAAAAAGGGATAAGTTGATGCTCTATTTTCCCGTGACTTAAACCATTCTCTCCTTCTCTTCTGCGTATGATGGCGGAGCTCGGGCAGAAAATGAAAAGGAGTTAGGGCATCATCTCCGGTGGCCGGCCAAGGTCCTAGAAGCCCTTTTTGTTTGGTTGTGCGTCCAAGAATCAAGGTAAGCGCTTCTCACCTGCAGTAGGAGTAGTTTCGGACCTTTGTTCTTCTTGAATTCGAAGCATGAGAAGCGCTTATAGTGCAGATTTTTAATTAAGCCTATAGTGCAGATTTTTAATTAAGCCTATAGTGCAAATTTTAATTAAGCTTATAGTGCAGATTTTTATGTAGGCTTATAGTGCAGATTTTAATTAAGCATATAGTGCAGATTTTTAATTAAGCTTATAGTGCAGATTTTTATATAGGCTTATAGTATAGATTTTAATTAAGCTTGTAATGCAGATTTTTAATTAAGCCTATAGTGCAGATTTTAATTAAGCTTATAGTGCAGATTTTTATGTAGGCTTATAGTGCTGATTTTAATTAAGCTTATAGTACAGATTTTTATATAGGCTTATAGTGCAGATTTTAATTAAGCTTGTAGTGCAGATTTTTAATTAAGCCTATAGTGCAGATTTTAATTAAGCTTATAGTGCAGATTTTTAATTAAGCTTATAGTGTATATTTTAATTAAGCATATAGTGCAGATTTTAATTAAGCTTATAGTGCAGATTTTTAATTAAGCTTATAGTGCAGATTTTTATTTAAGCTTATAGTGCAGATTTTAATTAAGCCTATAGTGTAGATTTCAATTAAGCTTATAGTGCAGATTTTTATGTAAGCTTATAGTGCAGATTTTAATTAAGCTTGTAGTGCAGATTTCTTAGAGCTTAAAATGCAGATTTCTTTAGAGCTTCTAGTGCAGATTTCTCAAGAGCTTATGGTATAGATTTCTTTAAAGTTTATAGTGCAGATTTTTGGTGGAACTTGTAGTACAAATTTTTGGTGGAATTTATAGTGCAGATTTTTGGTGGAACTTGTAGTTCAGATTTTTGGTGGAACTTATAGTGCAGTTTTTAAAGAAAAAGATTATAGTGCAGTTTGGTTAAGTATTATAGTGCAGAATTTATGTTTGCATAGTATGCAGAAATAGTGTAGCATAAAATGCAGAATCTTGATTAGTATAGTATGCAGAATTTTGATTAGCATAGTATGCAGATTTTTGTTTATGCATTTCAAAATTAGAATTTGTTTAAACATTTCAGTTTTTAAAGAAGCATTCTTTTATTAGAAGTATTAACAAGTGTAAGAAAGATAAAGAAAAGAAAGAGAAAGGCCAAGGCCTTAAGTAGATCCCAAAGTCAAGACTTTAGGGATTTTGGCACACAAGGTGCTTAAAGAAAATGCCGAGGCATTATATATTAGAAGTAATAAAAGATAACAAGTATTTTACTTTATTTAAGAGGCTAGTACCCGACTTCCGAGGTTGTCGTTAAACAAATTCAGGTGTCTAATTCCGAGGTCTTGGCCCTGGTAGACCGAGGTCTACTCTTTTAGGATTGGTGGCTCGCTACCCCAACCTATTAGGGAACGCGCATAAGATGGTACTACGCCTGGGCCCAAGAAGAAAGTTGATTATTATTTTGAAGTATTAAAGTATAAGTTTTTAAACAAGTGAAATAAGATTCAGAAAGTGTTTAAAATTTAGCAAGATTATGCTAGCATGATTGTATAGATTTGTTTTACACGTTTAGCATTTCAGTATGTTTCTTTTGCTTGTAGATGAGCATGAGTAGTTTTCCTTTTAAGCATTCAACTTTTAGATTTTAGTATATTCACATGAATATTCGAGTTTTGTGAGTTAGATAGCGCTTACTAAGCAATTTCTCTTATAGATGCATTTTCCTCTTACTGCAGATAAAGGAAAGGAAAAGTTATAGCAAAGGAAGGCGACAAGGAGGTGCGGATGGATGTGTGATGCCTGGACTATAGAAGCCTTGGGACCTAGCATAAGAATTTATTAAGATTGTCATTTATTAAGAATGTATTAGATGAGTCATTTAGTTTTCCACTACTAGTTAATTGCATGTTTAGAGAGTTTATGTATTGATCTTTACATGTGAACAACTCTAATTAAGTAAAGTTAGTAGTCCAGTAGCGCTCCGCCCTCGCAGACTAGTAGTGAGGAGGGTGGGGTGTTACAGTTATACCTTCTCTTTGTAAGCTAATGACCTCAAGATCTTTTGTCGTATTCCTCGCCTTGCCTTGGACGTCGTGTGGGCGACGATCCTCCAAGATGAACACCACCCAAAAGCTTCCTCCTTCTTCTAAAATTCGGCCACCACCACCACCAAGGAGAAGAGAGCAAAGGGAGAGGAAGAAGGGAGAGGGCCGGCCACCAAGAGATCACCCAAGCAAAAGAATAAGAGTTGTGTCTCATGAAGCCCCCTCACCCCTTCTTTTATATTACTTGCCCAAGGCAAATAAGGAAAAACCTTTTACAAAAAATAAAATCATTCAAGAGTTTTTCCTTTTCCCTTTTTATTTTTCCTTTTCTTTCCTCTTGATTGAATCAATCACCAATCAATGGTTATGATCAATCCTATTTGGTTTAGGATTGAATTTGGTTTAATCCTATTGACCGACCCTTGCTTGGGCACCAAGCAAGGTGACCGGCCACAATTAAAAGAAAAGGAAAAATAATTTTTAAAAATTTTACAAGAAGAAATCCTCTTATAAAATTTACAAGTTCTCTTTCCTAAAGTATGAGTTAAAAAAGGAAAGTTTCTAAAAATTAAAACCATGTTTTAAAATTTAAAAACTCTCTTATAAAATTTCCTTTTTTAACATGGTGATAGAAAATTTAAATTTTAAAACTTCTTTTCATTTTTTTTTCTTAAACCAAAAGGATGGTTAAAAAAGGAAAGTTTTAAAATCTTTTAAACTCTCTATTTAAACATGTGGCCTAATTCAAATAAGGAAGTTTTAAAAATTAAAATCTCTCTTTTAAAAGTTATAGTTTTCTACAAAGAGAAGATTTTAAAAAATTCAAAACAACCCTCCCTTTTTGAATTATTATGGCCGACCCATACAAGCTTGGTCACCAAGCTATAGGGCCGGCCCCTTTCCAGAGGATGTGGCCGACCATTGCTTGGTCACCAAGCAATGGTCCGACCCCCTTCTTGGACACCAAGAAGAGCCTTACATTTGGATGGACTTGAGGCTATAATGAGGTTATGACAGGGACCTAGAGGAGAAATTGGTTTTGGCCTTCCGATGAACTTGAGTATCCCGTGTTCGCCCCGAACACACAACTCAAGTTCATCGATAATAACTCATTCCACTAGAGAGTTATTACCACACTACCGTACCAATCCCAAATTACATTATGGGATCCTTCTTATCATGAGTGTGTTAGTCTCCCTGTGTTTAAGATTACGAATGTCCACTAATTAAGTAAGTTACTGACAACTCACTTAATTAATATCTAGCTCCAAGAGTAGTATCACTCAACTTTATTTTCATGTCGGACTAGGTCCGCCTGCAGGGTTTAACATGACAATCCTTATGAGCTCCTCTTGGGGACATTCTCAACCTAGATAACTAGGACACAGATTCCTTCTATAATCAACAACACACACTATATGTAATATCATTTCCCAGCTTATCGGGCATATTGATTTATCGAGCTAAACCTCACCCTTTGATAAATCAAAGAAATAAATATTAAATATATGTGCTTGTTATTATATTAGGATTAAGAGCACACACTTCCATAATAACTAAGGTTTAGTTCTTTTACTAAGTCAGTACAAAAGAACATACCTAAATGATCCTACTTAATACACTTAAAGTGTATTAGTGTAATTTATTAGTCAAGATAAACTAATATCTAATTACACTACGACTATACTGATAGTTTGTTCCTTTCTATCTTAGTCGCGAGCAACTGTTATAATTTATAGAGAACCGACAACATGATCTTCTGAGTGTGACACCACACTCCATGTTGTCTACTATATAAATTAATTGAACAATTACATTTAATAAATGCAGATATTGACCAATGTGATTCTTTTATTTTAACAAATAAATGTTTACAAAAGCTAGGCTTTTAGTATACACTCCAACAATCTCCCACTTATACTAAAAGGCTAAGCTGCCATATCTGTTGCCTTACATCTGATTCCCATCCCCTCCACATGCCGATCAAAAGCTTTCGCCGGAAGTGCCTTTGTGAAAGGATCTGCTAGGTTATCTTCTGATGCAATCTTGGCGACGACAACTTCTCCTCGCTTGACGATGTCTCGTATCAGGTGGTACTTGCGCTCAATATGTTTACTTGCCTTATGAGCTCGTGGTTCCTTCGAGTTTGCAACTGCACCGCTATTATCACAATAAATTGTGATGATCTTGGGCAAACTAGGAATCACATCTAAGTCCATTATAAAGTTCCTGAGCTATACAACTTCTTTTGCTGCCTCAGAGGCTGCCACATACTTAGCTTCCATGGTTGAGTCCGAGACGCATTTCTGCTTAACACTCCTCCAAGCAATGCCTCCACCTCCTAGAGTAAACACATAGCCTGATGTTGACTTACTATTGTCCCTATCTGATTGAACATCCGAATCTGTGTAACCCACAGGGAGCAACTCGTCTGCTTGGTAAACTAGCATATAATCTCTAGTCCTTCTCAGATACTTCAATATATGTTTTACCGCAGTCCAATGTCCTTGTCCAGGGTTACTCTGATATCTGCTGACCATGCCCACGGTAAAACAGATATCAGGTCTCGTACACAGCATTGCATACATAAGACTTCCTACAGCTGAAGCATAAGGAACTGTCTTCATATCCTCAATCTCCTTTGATGTCTTCGAAGACATCTCTTTAGATAAGGCTACTCCATGCCTAAAAGGTAAGAAGCCTTTCTTGGAGTTCTGCATGCTAAAACGAGAAAGGACTGTATCTATATATGAAGCTTGGGATAGACACAACATTCTTTTCTTGCGATCCCTTATAACTTTGATCCCAAGAATGTGTGCACATTCTCCTAAGTCCTTCATATCAAATTGTTTGGACAACCGTACCCTTACGTCCGATAATACCTTTACATTATTGCCAATTAATAAAATATCATCTACGTATAGTACAAGAAATACCACCACATTTCCGTTACACTTCTTGTATACACAAGACTCATCCGGACACTGAATAAATCCATATGACTGGATTACTTCGTTAAACCGGATGTCCCAAGATCTTGAAGCTTGCTTCAATCCGTAAATGGACCGATTAAGCTTGCACACTAGATGCTCTTTGCCTTTTTCAATGAACCCTTCTGGTTGCTTCATATGGATGTTTTCTTCAAGACTTCCGTTAAGGAAAGATGTCTTGACATCCATTTTCCAAATCTCATAATCCATATGAGCAGCAATGGATAAGAGTATCCGGATAGACTTAAGCATGACTACCGGCGAAAAAGTCTCCTCATAGTCGATTCCCTCTTTCTGAGTATACCCTTTCGCAACAAGCCTTGCTTTGAAGGTTTCTACCTTCCCATCTGTCCCTTTTTTCCTTTTGTAGATCCACTTGCATCCAATGGCTTTTACATCATCAGGTGGTTCTACAAGCTCCCAGACCTTATTAGAGTACATAGACTCTATTTCAGAATTCATTGCCTTTTGCCAAGATACTACATCTATATCTTGGAGTGCTTATCATATGTCTGGGGATCAGGTTCATGTTTACTCGGGATCAAGTCCGAAGACTCTCCCAAAAACATGAATCTCTCAGGTTGCCTTACAACCCTCCCACTACGATGAGGCACTGTCTGTGGTTGTGTATCATGTGTAACACGTGTTGCAGTCTCTTGTGGTACTTCATCTTGTACTGTTGGTACTGAAGTAGACGTGTCCTCTCTAATTTCTTCTAGAACTATTTCACTCATGGGCTTATGGTTCATTACATAATCTTCTTCTAAAAATCGAGCATTGGTGCTAACAATGATCTTCTGATTTTTAGGATTATAAAACAAACCACCTTTCGTTCCCTTAGGATATCCAACAAACAGACAAACTTCTGTACGTGATTCCAACTTGTCAGTTTCTCCCTTTAGCACATGTGCTGGACTACCCCATATCCGGATATGATTTAAACTAGGCTTACACCCATTCCATAATTCCATGGGAGTAGAAGGAACTGTTTTAGAAGGTACCATATTCAGAATATACACTGCTGTTTCTAAGGCATATCTCCAAAACGAATTTGGCAATTCTGAATAACTCATCATCGATCTAACCATTTCCATAAGAATTGTAACGACCCAATTTTCCCTATTTCGAGTTCTAAAAGTCCTTATAAAAATCTGGAAATGCTTTTAAAATATTCTAGAGATTTTTAGAAATTTTTAGAGTATTTTTATGTAATTTTTAGAGTTCGTTTGGTATTTTTACCAAGAGGAAGAAGTGTTAAAAAAAAAAAGAGAAAAGGAATATGTTGAAGCCAGGATTTGAACTTACAATCTGTGACTTCGAGCAAAACTAGCCCAACCAGCTGAGCTACACGATTTTTATTAATCTTATATGGAGCGAAATGTATATATGCAGTAGTTGGAACGTTTAAAATAAAATGAAAGAAAAGAAAAATAAGTTTGTAGAAGCTGGGGTTCGAACCCAGCTCCTCGGCCCAAGCAGAACTCTACCCGACCAACCGAGCTGTGCTCGATTTGTTAACTAGATATGAGAACAAATTGATTTAAGGTATAGTTCGGTTTAAAACCTAGGTTATAAAGGGTTAATTTCTTATTCCCGAAACCAAAACTTTTCCTCACCCTTTCCTCGTGACGGCGCGCGGCGATTTCTGCTCTCGGGCGAAAACGACGCTGGACCTAGGGTTTCTCTCCGGCGACCGACGAAGATTTCTTCCGGTCGGCCTTCACCTGTGCGTGGTCACCGTGACGAAGAGAGCTCGGGAACTCAAGGGAGCCGCCGAGATCTTCAAGCTTCACCCGAAACCCTAGATTTCTCCTCCCCGGTTGTAAGTCCAAGAACAGCGAGGTGAGTTGCTTCTCACCTGCAGTAGGAGTTGCTCCGAGCTTCGATTTGCTTTCCTTGCTTTCGAATTTTACTGTGCCGAATAAGAGTTTATGCTGGAGCCTTTCTTTCTTGCTTCCTCTGCTTTCGGGTCATTGTGTGCAGCCGGTTGGTTGTGCTTGCTACCGTGAATCAAAGAAGGAAGAGGGGGTTTTGATCGGATAGAGTTTTCATTGGGTTTGGCAAATAGTTAGGTTTCAATTCGGCAAGCTTGGATTACTAGGTTTCAACTCAGCAGCTTAGTTTATTATGCTTCAGTTTAGCAAACTTGATTTCTTATGATTTCTCCTTGCTAATTACCATACATGAACATCCCCTTATTCTGAATAGATAGTTTTAGAAGTTTGCTAGTTTAACAAGCATGAATAGATTCTTATTATGTTGGTATGAATAACATTTAGTTAGATGTTCCTTTGAGTTCAAGTTTCTAGTTTTGGACTTCCTTGCTTTAACAAACAAAATCGTTTTTGCTTTATTTTTAAGCAAATACAGTTTTTAGTTTTGTTCATTGCTATTTCCAGTAAGCATGAAAAGGGTTGCATTAGTTTAGCATTGCAGGTTGTGACTTTCCTTGCTGCTGCCAAACATGTTTAGGCTATATATTGTACATTGCAGATTTAGTTCCTTTACTATTTCTTACACATGAACAGCCCTTCAATTTAGCATGCTACTTAGTTTTCTCAGCCTGTTCTTGGAGTTTAGATCTGCTAAAAGGGTGATCATATTTTGATCCTTAGTATGTTTAGCATTTTTAGTCTTGGATCCCTATGCTCAACGAACATGAACAACTTAAGCTTAAAGTATGCATAGTTAATTCTTTTTTTTTAGCAATTCAATATCTATTTCTTGAGCATTTTACAAGTACGAACAGCAAGAGATTTTTACTTTATAGCAAGAGATTTTATGATCCTTAGTAGACTTATTCATTTGTAGCTTAATTAGACATGCCAATTTGATTTCCTTTATAGCTTACTGGACCAGCATGTGTTTTTTTAAGCATTTAAGTTTCAGTTTTGATGTATATACATATATATGCACATTGAGTATTATGAGTTAGTTTAATCAGTTAGTTTCTTTGCAGATTTTTATAAGTAAAGTATGCAGATTTTGATAGGCTTAATATACAAATTTTCAGTACGTAGGATGTGTTCTAGTGCACACCAAGTGCTTGATAAAATGCTTAGCTCAATATAATGCTACAGTAGGCATTTTAATAGCTCAGTTAATGCAGTAGAAGCATTTAAAATAACTTAGTTAGTCTTGCTTCAGCTTATATGGGACTACGGTCCAATGGGTGGGCTCCCACAGTCGCCTCTAGGTTCAGATAACCTAGTTCTAGGTTCAGATAACCTAGTTAAAGCAAGGTAAGAAAATTAGCTATGAAATCAGTATTTTATTTTCAGCAGTGGCACTGTACTGGATTAGATATCCATTGGGTTGGGCTCCCACAGTCGTCCCTAGGTTTAGATAACCTAGTAAACCCTACTAGACTCGGAACTTGCAATCCCGGGTTTAGTTAGGGATGCGCAGTTGCCGGGCCCATCAGCAGCATGATTATTATTTTAATCTATTATGTAAATAGTTTTCAAAACTTCACAAATTAGTTATGTGAATACAAGTTAGACTCAGTTTAGCATTAATTAGTTTAGCTTAGGTATCAATTCAGTTTCTTATTGATACACATGATAGTTCTATGATTGGCTTTACATGTTAGTTTTTCAGTTAGTTTCTTCGCTATTTATGAGCATGATTAGCTATACATGTTTAGTATTTCAGTTAGTATGATTCCTTTACTGCTATTTATAAGCATGATTAGCTATACATGTTAGCTTTTCAGTTAGTTGATTTCTTTGCTATTTATGAGCATGAGTAGCTCTACATGTTAGCATTCAGTTTTAGCATGTTTTTATTTATATACATGCATATCGAGTTTTTGTGAGTAGGATAGCGCTCACTAAGCTTTTAGCTTATAGATACTATTTTCCTCCTACTGCAGATAAAGGAAAAGGAAAAGTATAAGAAGGAAGGCGACAAGGAGATGCTGTGACAGTGTGTGTGATGCCAGGACTATGGAGAGATCCAGAATTAGCTGGCAAAATTGTCAAGACTTTTCCTTTAGTTCTCTTTTAATGTTATATTAAAATTGAGTTTATTTCCGCATTTGTAGTTTGATACCTCCTATTGTTGGAGTGATATGGTTGTTTGTCATTGCTAGAGTAGTTTCATATTTTTATTGTGCTATTATACTGCGTGGTTGTGAAATTATATGTTCCAGCCGCCTGTGGCTGAGTATACTCTGTATGTATTTACGGATATGGTCACCGGTACAGGGGAGACTCTGCCGAAATTTTTCGGTAGGGTTTTCCTAAAGATTTTTATCATACCGGTTAAGTAGAGTTAGTAGTCAAGTAGCGTCCACCTTTAGAGAATAGTAGTAGTGTAGAAAGGTGGGTCGTTACAAGAATCCTATTCCTTCGTTCTGCCACACCATTCTGCTGGGGTGTACCAGGTGTAGTCAATTGGGATTGAATCCCGACTTCTGATAAGTAATTCCTAAACTCTCCAAAGAGGTATTCACCACTACAGTCAGACCGTAGTGTCTTGGTACTTTTACCAAGACGTTTCTCCACATCAGCCCTATATTCTTTGAACTTGTCAAAGCATTCAGACTTGCGGCGCATCAGGTAAATGTATCCGTATCTTGAATAATCATCTATAAAGGAGACGAAGTATTCATAACCACCTCTTGCCTGGATAGACATAGGACCACATAAATCAGAATGGACCAATTCTAATGCATCTTTGGCTTTATACCTCTTGGCCTTAAAAGGTCTCTTGGTCATTTTACCTTCCAAGCAGGATTCACATGTTGGAAAGTTTTCCAACTCTAATGAACCCAATAGTCCATCGGCTACAAGCCTTTGAATCCTACTTAAGTTAATATGTCCAAGCCTTAGATGCCAAAGATATGTTTGGTTCATTTCCGAAGGTTCTTTTCTCTTATTAGTGTTAGAAGATGTGTTATTAATTTCCATATTTTGCTTTGTGGGAGAAATTGGATTTAAAGTGTATAAATTGCCAATCAATACACCAGAATAGATAATCACCTTATTTCTCTTTATAACGACATTGTTACTAAAGGAAACTGAATATCCATCCATATACAGTTTAGAAACTGAAATTAAATTCTTTCTAAAACTGGGTACATAAAGACAATTTCTTAAAATCAAATTTCTACTCCTATCAAAAGATAAGTAGACGTCTCCCACTGCGACAGCCGCCACCTTAGTAGCATTGCCCATGTAGACGGTTATTTCTCCATCAAATAGTCGCCGGGTTTCCTGGAACCCCTGCAAAGAATTGCAGACATGATCAGTGGCTCCCGTATCTACACACTAGGTGCTGGTAGATAACACCGCTAAACATGTTTCAACTACTAGAGTATGAGATATACCTCTATTGTTCTGGTTCCTACGAGGACAGGCCGCTTTCCAATGTTCAGACTGCTTGCAGATGAAGCACTTGCCCTTCGACTTCTTCATTCCAGCTTTCTGTCCTGTACTCTGAGGTTTATTCACCTTTTTTGCTGAAAAGACTTGTTTCTGACTAGGTAGAACCATTTTCAGCATAGTAAATCTGGGAACTGTGACGAAATATTCCTTCTGCTGCCTGTAGTTCTGTCAGAAGTTCCGCCAACGTATACTCTCTTTTGTTCATGTTATAGTTCAGGCGGAACTGCTCAAAACTTCTGGGTAGCGTTTGGAGAATTATATCGACCTGGGTTTCCCCATCGATTTCTCCTCCAAGGACTTGTATTTCATTCAGATAAGCCATCATTTTGAGGATATGATCCCTTACGGGTGTCCCCTCAGACATGGTGGCTGTCATTAGCTTTCTCATTGCCTCTTGCCTAGCAGTCCGACTCTGGTACCCAAAGAGTTCTTTGAGATTGTTCATTATATCATAAGCTGTTCGTAAATCTTGATGCTGATGTTGCAATACATTTGACATTGATGCCAAAATGTAACACCGTGCCATCTCATCGACTTTTACCCATTTCTTATGATACTCAATCTCCTCTGGGGTAGAGTCACCGTCAGGTGCATCAGGGCAAGCCTCAGTCAGTACAAACTTATAGCTTTCAGCAGTAAGAACTATGTCCAGGTTTCTTTTCCAATCAATATAGTTGGGACCAGTAAGTTTGTTCTCTTTCAGTATAATGGCTAGTGGGTTGAAAGTCATCCTAAGAATCACAAAAGTAAACTTTGGTCAAGACTCTAAATTTAGAATAATATTGATTCCTCAAACAATACTATTTTAAATTAACCAACACCTCAAATCACCGTGAATATTACATGCCACGTTAGTGTGGACGTATACAAATTCATCATTTGTAAGAGGAGGGTGTGACCCATTAATTTTATTATCTTGTCATCCTAACTTTATGACAAATAAAATTAATAGTTGGTTTCACTTTGGTCACACAAGACAATAGCAGTGACTCTATTGGGGAGGATACTATTGAATGCGTCTAAGTGTATACCATTACTTGATACTAAGTCCATTAAATAGGATTGTGCCCCTTCAGTTGGAGAAGATCACACACTCCTAAATTATTTCCTTTAACCATCCATAAAAGGAAGTTTGATCTAGTGATCCACAACAAACCCATCCATTGTGGAGGGAGGCACTCAGAGTCAACACGCAAGCTTGTTGCATCACTTACAAACCAGTAATGGAGACCATGTGATTTATTAAAATCCCTCTCCCACTTAGTTATTTAGAAATGAGGATTTTAACCTATGCTAGCATACACCACATGCATATAAACATCACAGTAAATGAAAGCAATAAATTTGGAAATTAATTTTCCAACTATTATGGCCTTTTCCATCACTATATTCAGTATGCTCCAACCCTAGCTGCTGCCATCTTTAGCCACCGCCATCGGGTCGAGTTGTCGCATCCTTCTTGCTTCTTATTCCACTGTGCCTCTGGTGCTCCAAAAGTACCTCGCCTTGCAAGAATCCGATCCGCGACAAAAATAGAATTTTACATATGTCAATCCTATATTCCACGAGGGAATGTACATGTATTCTAGATCGAACAAAAATAAAATTCTAAAAATAATACAGCTCCTGCTGTATTTTATACATACAATCATGCACACAAATAATGCCCTTGACATGTCCAAGGGTCCAATCACACACAATATCAATAAGCCATAATAGTTGGAGCTTGCAACCAAAGAGTTAGCACATCCTACTATTTTCCTGCCTAAATTATGCATGATATGTGCATAACCTATTTGAATTCTAAAAATACACAGAGGCAAACCCTTGCTCTGATACCAATTGTTGGTTAATCCTAGGAAAACGTATCGGTTCCACTGTACAAAAATTTTTGTACAAGTGTCGAAGCTTTCCTTAAATAACCTATTGTGTTCTTTAGAAATTAAATCAGGAATCGCAGACGGAACTTAACATCATTGATTCCAAATTTAACTTATCTGTTCTTAATGATTTAGATTTGAATCGCAAGCGGAACTTAACACTATTGATTCAAATCTACCTAAATTATTAATTTCATAAATATTAATTTCCAAAATTGGCTTCCAGGACTGCATGGCGAGGCACATGGCCTTCTTGGATATGGGAGCAACCACCACCGCCTAGGCAAAGCCTTTTAAGGAAAGCTAATATTTATTTCCTTAAATAACATTAGGTTAACCAAAAAGAACAATCGAATCACAAATTCGAAAAAGAAGAAAACACAAAATCAAAAAATAAATTCGATAAATTAGATCTAATTGCCTCTTGTATTTAGAATTCATACAAAGAAAAATAACTAGTATGATGCGGAAGAAAAATACTAGTTATACCTTCTCTTTGTAAGCTAATGACCTCAAGATCTTCTGCCGTATTCCTCGCCTCGCCTTGGACGTCGTGTGGGCGACGATCCTCCAAGATGAACACCACCTAAAACCTTCCTCCTTCTTCTTCTAAAATCCGGCCACCACCACCACCAAGGAGAAGAGAGCAAAGGGAGAGGAAGAAGGGAGAGGGCCGGCCACCAAGAGATCACCCAAGCAAAAGAATAAGAGTTGTGTCTCATGAAACCCCCTCACCCCTTCTTTTATATTACTTGCCCAAGGCAAATAAGGAAAAACCTTTTACAAAAAATAAAATCATCCAAGAGTTTTTCCTTTTCCCTTTTTATTTTTCCTTTTCTTTCCTCTTGATTGAATCAATCACCAATCAATGGTTATGATCAATCCTATTTGGTTTAGGATTGAATTTGGTTTAATCCTATTGGCCGACCCTTACTTGGGCACCAAGCAAGGTGGTCGGCCACAATTAAAAGGAAAGGAAAAATAATTTTTAAAAATTTTACAAGAAGAAATCCTCTTATAAAATTTACAAGCTCTCTTTCCTAAAGTATGAGTTAAAAAAGGAAAGTTTCTAAAAATTAAAACCATGTTTTAAAATTTAAAAGCTCTCTTATAAAATTTCCTTTTTTAACATGGTGATAGAAAATTTAAATTTTAAAACTTCTTTTCCTTTTTTTTTCTTAAACCATAATGATGGTTAAAAAAGGAAAGTTTTAAAATCTTTTAAACTCTCTATTTAAACATGTGGCCTAATTCAAATAAGGAAAGTTTTAAAAATTAAAATCTCTCTTTTAAAAGATAGTTTTCTACAAAGAGAAGATTTTAAAAAATTCAAAACAACCCTCCCTTTTTGAATTATTATGGTCGGCCCCTACAAGCTTGGTCACCAAGCTATAGGGCCGGCCCCTTTCAAGAGGATGTGGCTGTCCATTGCTTGGTCACCAAGCAATGGTCCGGCCCCCTTCTTGGACACCAAGAAGAGCCTTACATTTGGATGGACTTGATGCTATAATGAGGCTACGACAGGGACCTAGAGGAGAAATTGGTTTTGGCCTTCCGATGAGCTTGAGTATCCCGTGTTCACCCCGAACACACAACTCAAGTTCATCGATAATAACTCATTCTACTAGAGAGTTATTACCGCACTACCGTACCAATCCCAAATTACATTATGGGCTCCTTCTTATCATGAGTGTGTTAGTCTCTGTTACCCTCCGCAAGTGTACGGAAATGTCGCAAGTAATATAAAAGATTATCGTATCCACAGGGACTGGAATAAGCACTAGAAATGTCTCAATGCGAATTAGCTAAACAACTATCCAATCGTTTCAAATGCAAGATATGTTTACAAAAGAAAAGAAGAAAGAAACTAGATCAAAAGAAAAAATAGAGAAAAGTTAGATTAGAGTGCTAAAAATCAAGAATGCAAAGTTAGAATTAGAATTAGAATTGCAACAAAAAGAATTGTTAAGAATGTTATTCAAGAAAGGAAATACTTTTGAAAACATAATTCTAACAATTAGTTATAACTATGCAAATCAAAAGAAAGAAAGAAAAGTTATGTTTAGTCTAACTCAATTGATAATTCCTAATGTTATAGCACAGTCCCCGGCAACGGCGCCAAAAACTTGTTACGCTCCGCAAGTGTACGGAAATGTCGCAAGTAATATAAAAGATTATCGTATCCACAGGGACTGGAATAAGCACTAGAAATGTCTCAATGCGAATTAGCTAAACAACTATCCAATCGTTTCAAATGCAAAGTAAGGGTAAACAAATCTAATATTAAAGATCAACAAACAAAAGTTTAGTGTTTTGGGTTATGATAAAGGGAGATTCTAGGAGTTTCAGTTTCTTTGTAAGATTTCTTGAATGTAAATGGTTCACCAATTCTTTTCCCTCAATTGTCAAACACTTGTAGAAAGTTGCCGGTTCTCTCTTGCAATAGATAACCGGCTAAGGACTAAGAAATGTATCTAAATATGATCAATTAGACGTGAACCTATGTTGTCCTTACACAGAAGCGCACCTATTACTATGCCTTCCTCGGATATCAACATAGAAGCCCACAACTTATTAATCTATCAAGATACAAGAAACTAATCACAAAATCCATCCTACTCTCTTGAATATTCCTAGTTCCTCTTCAAGATTATCTCTCAAACGTCCTTACAAGGGCTTGCACCTGTCACGTGGATCCCTCGGATGATCGAATGAGAGTTTATCTTTCTAAAGTCCACAAGAAATCCAAACAATCAATCAAGAATGAGAATTAAGCACACATCACCATCAATCATTCAAGATCTAATTGATACAAGCAAGACAATGTCATTGAAACAAGAAAATGGCAAATCCATATGAGATTACATCAATCCATCATACAAATACTCCCTTAATCCTAGAATACATGATCTACTCCATTAATCGAGGAAGAATACCCGAAGAAATAAAGATTACAAACATTTCTTAAATCCCCAATCCAAGAAACCAAGAAAAGGGGGAAAGAGAAAACTTATCTACGAAGAAGCCTCATCTTCGGATCCAATCCTCGCTCCGGAGTCGAAATCGTCAAGATCTCCCTTAGAATCGCCCAGAAATCCTCCCAAGAATGGGAGGAAACCACCAAATCTTGCCTTCTCCCAAAGGGGGGAGAGATCCCTTTTCAATTCATGAAGGAAGGTTTAAATAGAGGAGGAAATCGGGCGCCACACGACCCCACGACACGGCCGTGTGAGATTCACACGGCCATGTCCAGTTCCCTCTCTGCCAATGCTGCACGGCCCTTCTACTCTCTGGAAATGCTACACGACCGTGTGGTACACACGACCAACACCTGCTTGGTCTCTGGAAACTCCACACGACCGTGTGATGCGCACGGCCACCATCTGCTTGGCCTCTGGAAACCTCACACGGCTGTGTAGATCCACACGGCCATGTAAGGCATCTGCTCTGATTTCTTCAAATCAAGACACGGCCGTGTGAGATTCACACGACCATGTCCTCTTCCCTTCCTGAGACTACACGGCCATGTGTGGTACACGGCCTGATGATCTCTCCCTTCAATTACTTCCAAGCTTGCCCGAGGACGCATAATCTTCACCAATTTCGACTCCTGTGTACAGAAAATGCACAAAAAGCAGATCTCCGAACCAAAAGAGTAAATATGCTAAAAGGAAAGCTGGAAGTATAAAAATGCATAGATCAAGCATGCTCAAAGTATGCAAATGTGCGTAAAAACATGCGTAAAAGAGTATATAATCTACGCACATCACACCCCCAGACTTAAACCTTTGCTTGTCCTCAAGCAAAATGCTGCAGTCTAAATTCATATGTTCTACAACACATTCATAAAACCTAGTGCACTTTCCTAATTCTATCAAAAAGTTTCATTAACAAGCATGATCATGAAAACAAGTAAAGTATGGTTCAAGCATAAGAATCTTGTGCACAGTGTAAAAGTAACTCAACACCCTTCAAGTTTCAATCCATGTCCTAGTCAAGTCGTCATCAAATTTGAATTCCTAATGTTTCCAGTGAAAGACAAGTAACCAGTGATAGGCACTTACTCACCATTCACTTGGTTCATATTTCTTAACTAACCCAAGGTCTCAAAGGTGTGCTCAATCTCAAGGGAAGCTAAGCAGTCATTTCCCCAGTAACCTAACTCGGTCTCAAAGGGGTGACTTGCTAGATTCCACTCATGACAACTGTTTTTTATATCCCTTTTTTTTTTTTTTTTATAAGTGTTTGCATTGTGCAAAACTTATTCACAAATGCACTTTTAGCACACATGTTGGGATATTTTGATTTTTCCAAATGAGCTTTAATGATTTGAGCCTCATCCAGTAACCAAAATGAAAGTTGAGAAATCACCATGGAAACCAAGTACTAAGCAAACAAGATGAATCATGACCATTTCAATAACATCAACTATTCAGGCATCAAGCACAAGTGTAGTGAAGATAAAATCCTTAAGGTTGAACCAAAACTAAAACTCATCACCATAAGATTCTTAGCTTATTAATGCTTCCCAAGATAGAAAAAAGAACTACACAAAGTTTACTACTAGCATCATTCAAACATCATGAATCAAGACAATAATCGTGCTAACATTTCACTTGAATCCAAGAAAGCATATAAGTGAAGTTTTGATGTTCTCAAGATGTATGCCACAAAAATCAAAACAAAATGCAAGACATAAGCAAAAACAAAAACAAAAACAAAAACAAACAAAACAAATCAAATGCATCTAATGCATCCCCCCAGACTTAAAATTTTCATTGTCCCAATGAAAACTAAAAACAATGTGGAGGAGATTTTAAGAGAAGTTACCAAGTGATGAGCTCCAAATGGTTGACATTCATGTTTTTTTTTTAAGATACTCCTCTATCCAATGTTCACAATCCTCCACAACTTTAAGATCTACAAAAATAAGATAGACAAGAAGAATTAAGTAGAGGGTATGATTTATTATCAACAAAATAAAAAGAAACTAAAAGTAAAATGAAAACAAGATTGAACTTGGGTTGCCTCCCAAGAAGCGCTTGTTTAAGGTCATTAGCTCGACCACCTCATTAGATTCATCTAAATCTTGCTCTTGGAGGGGTAAGATATTTTAGAACCCTCCTACCAAGGGCTCTTATTATGGAGGGAGCTTTCAATATTGGAGTTAAAAAGTGATGTATCGCCCTCTCCATCTTCGTCTTCTTTAAAGTTGTTTCAGGTGGTCGAAGACGGTTCAGTATGAGCTTCCCATTATTGGCCTCTCGAAAACCTACACACCCAAAAGAAAAACAAACCTCTCACAAGAATGTAATATAAGAAGGAACTAGAATCATATTAGTATGAATTGAGTATGTATCAAAAAATGAATCACATCCAACAAAATCAATTATAGGTACATCTATGAAATTTTCTAAAAGATCACTAAGAATACTAACCTTGCATTGTTGAGATGTACCTGAAAGTTCTAAACAATGGGATGTGACTTCTTCAGAATTATGTAGTGGCTCTAGCTCAGGTGTTGATGATATTAATGATGGTGATTCTTGAGACTCTACTAGCTTTGTATAAGTCCCTACACATTGTTCCACAACATGATCAATTCTTAAAACCTCTAAGGGTTGTCTTGACAAAGGTGGTGATCCTTGAGATGCTGCTTCCACAACACAGCTCCCTACACATTCTTCCATATCATCATCATCAACACATACATCAAAAAATAAACGAACATCTATGTCCTCAATAGGAGAATCAATAACAAGGGGATCAATAACTTCACTTGCAGTTTTAAGTTGATCTACCACATCACATTCATCATCTGAAAATTCAATGTCACTATAACACCTTATAAAATTTTGAGGTAGATCTGAAAACTTATTTACCACTACATTATCAATAAAATCCTTATCTGAAAAATCTTCATCTTCATATATATTCAAAAATCTACACTCAACCATATTAGTGTCACAGGATTTGCCGAAGTCTTTATTTTCATTGACCCCCACTAACCTTTGTGGAAAAGGAACCCTTAGTGAAGGTCCTGGGAAAAACTGAACTCCCTTTTTCCCAAATTCCCTTTGAGCTTTTGGAGGAGGTCCAACTTGCTTATCTAATGTTGGTGTGATTAATCGTTGAGGGAAAGGTACTTCTGGCCTTTGGGAACTTCCTAGAGAAATGGAATTGAGTTCTTGTGATCTTCTATTATTCTTCTCCTTAATTCTAAACATGTCATTCTTCAGAAGTTCTTCATGATTTTTTCCACTTCTCAACCCAACATCATCACACTTTTCATTGGATCTTGACTGTGTAGGAGGGGGATCTTCTTTAAACCATTTTGAAACAATACTATTAAGCTTTGCCCCCAAATGTTTGAACTCCTCACTCTGTGACTTGTGAATTTCAACATTTTTAGGTGGTTGAATTTCATTTTGTTTGACAGGCTCTCTTACATTTATGGCTTTCACTTCTTGAATATCTGAGGGAAATTCCATCCAACTTTTGTTCGACTATTCATGGAGGTTCAATGTCACTTGATCAATTAACGAATAAGCTTCATCTACACTTTTGTCCATAAAAGAACCTCCAACTGATGAATCCAATAAAGTCTTGTCTGAGAAAGAAATTCCCCCATAGAATATGTGCAAAATCAACCATTTTTCAAAACCATGATGAGGGCACTGTCTTTGAAGACTCTTGAATCTATCCCATGCTTCAAATAATGATTCTCCATATGCCTGAGCAAAATTTGTTATGCAATTCCTCATATACACCGTTCTACTTGGAGGGAAAAAATGATTCAGAAATTGCTTCTCCAATTGTTCCCAACTTGTGATGCTTTGAGGACAGAGAGAATATAGCCAAGTCCTTGCTTTATCCTTGATACTGAAAGGAAATGTCATCAATCGAACTGCATCTGCTGATACTCCTTCACATTTCACCAAATCACAAATCTCTAAAAATGTTTCAAGATACAGGTAAGGACTTTCTGATACTTCTCCTCCAAATTTGTGACCTTGTATCATGAAAATTATCTCTGGGTCTAGTTGGAAACTTTCTGCTTCAATTTGAGGTTGCACAATGGGAGATAAATATCTTGTAGAAAAGGGTGTAGAAAAATTTCTCATGGGCCTGCTTGACATGTTAGTGCTCATGGATATTCAAGAAGAAAAAGAAAATTATCAAGAATAAAAAACAAGAAATAAAATGCAATATGAAAAGCAAGAAAGCAAATGCAGAATTTAAATTGCAAGAAAGAAAGTGCATAATGAAAACAAGAAAGAAAAGATAAAAGGAAAAAGAAAAATATCTAGAATAATTCATATGCTAAAAATTGCAAGATATGTTTACAAAAGAAAAGAAGAAAGAAACTAGATCAAAAGAAAAAATAGAGAAAAGTTAGATTAGAGTGCTAAAAATCAAGAATGCAAAGTTAGAATTAGAATTAGAATTGCAACAAAAAGAATTGTTAAGAATGTTATTCAAGAAAGGAAAAACTTTTGAAAACATAATTCTAACAATTAGTTATAACTATGCAAATCAAAAGAAAGAAAGAAAAGTTATGTTTAGTCTAACTCAATTGATAATTCCTAATGTTATAGCACAGTCCCCGGCAACGGCGCCAAAAACTTGTTACGCTCCGCAAGTGTACGGAAATGTCGCAAGTAATATAAAAGATTATCGTATCCACAGGGACTGGAATAAGCACTAGAAATGTCTCAATGCGAATTAGCTAAACAACTATCCAATCGTTTCAAATGCAAAGTAAGGGTAAACAAATCTAATATTAAAGATCAACAAACAAAAGTTTAGTGTTTTGGGTTATGATAAAGGGAGATTCTAGGAGTTTCAGTTTCTTTGTAAGATTTCTTGAATGTAAATGGTTCACCAATTCTTTTCCCTCAATTGTCAAACACTTGTAGAAAGTTGTCGGTTCTCTCTTGCAATAGATAACCAGCTAAGGACTAAGAAATGTATCTAAATATGATCAATTAGACGTGAACCTACATTGTCCTTACACAGAAGCGCACCTATTACTATGCCTTCCTCGGATATCAACATAGAAGCCCACAACTTATTAATCTATCAAGATACAAGAAACTAATCACAAAATCCATCCTACTCTCTTGAATATTCCTACTTCCTCTTCAAGATTATCTCTCAAACGTCCTTACACGGGCTTGCACCTGTCACATGGATCCCTCGGATGATCGAATGAGAGTTTATCTTTCCAAAGTCCACAAGAAATCCAAACAATCAATCAAGAATGAGAATTAAGCACACATCACCATCAATCATTCAAGATCTAATTGATACAAGCAAGACAATGTCATTGAAACAAGAAAATGGCAAATCCATATGAGATTACATCAATCCATCATACAAATACTCCCTTAATCCTAGAATACAAGATCTACTCCATGAATCGAGGAAGAATACCCGAAGAAATAAAGATTACAAGCATTTCTTAAATCCCCAATCTAAGAAACCAAGAAAAGGGGGAAAGAGAAAACTTGTCTACGAAGAAGCCTCGTCTTCGGATCCAATCCTCACTCCGGAGTCGAAATCGTCAAGATCTCCCTTAGAATCGCCCAGAAATCCTCCCAAGAATGGGAGGAAACCACCAAATCTTGTCTTCTCCCAAAGGGGGGAGAGATCCCTTTTCAATTCATGAAGGAAGGTTTAAATAGAGGAGGAAATCGGGCGCCACACGGCCCCACGACACGGCCGTGTGAGATTCACATGGCCATGTCCAGTTCCCTCTCTGCCAATACTGCACGGCCGTGTGGTGTACACGGCCTAGGCCCTTCTACTCTCTGGAAATGCTACACGGCCGTGTGGTACACACGGCCAACACCTGCTTGGTCTCTAGAAACTCCACACGGCCGTGTGATGCGCACGACCACCATCTGCTTGGCCTCTAGAAACCTCACACGGCTGTGTAGATCCACACGGCCATGTAAGGCATCTGCTCTGATTTCTTCAAATCAAGACACGGCCGTGTGAGATTCACACGGCCATGTCCTCTTCACTTCCTGTTAAGACTACACGGCCATGTGTGGTACACGACCTGATGATCTCTCCCTTCAATTACTTCCAAGCTTGCCCGAGGACGCATAATCTTCACCAATTTCGACTCCTGTGTACAGAAAATGCACAAAAAGTAGATCTCCGAACCAAAAGAGTAAATATGCTAAAAGGAAAGCTGGAAGTATAAAAATGCATAGATCAAGCATGCTCAAAGTATGTAAATGTGCGTAAAAACATGCGTAAAAGAGTATATAATCTACGCACATCAGTCTCCCTGTGTTTAAGATTATGAATGCCCACTAATTAAGTAAGTTACTGACAACTCACTTAATTAATATCTAGCTCCAAGAGTAGTACCACTCAACTTTATTTTCATGTCGGACTAGGTCCACTTGCAGGGTTTAACATGATAATCCTTATGTGCTCCTCTTGGGGACATTCTTAACCTAGATAACTAGGACACAGATTCCTTCTATAATCAACAACACACACTATAAGTAATATCATTTCCCAACTTATCGGGCATATTGATTTATCGAGCTAAACCTCACCCTTTGATAAATCAAAGAAATAAATATTAAATATATGTGCTTGTTATTATATTAGGATTAAGAGCACACACTTCCATAATAACTAAGGTTTAGTTCTTTTACTAAGTCAGTACAAAAGAACATACCTAAATGATCCTACTCAATACACTTAAAGTGTATTAGTGTAATTTATTAGTCAAGATAAACTAATACTTAATTACACTACGACTATACTGATAGTTTGTTCCTTTCTATCTTAGTCGCGAGCAACTGTTTATAATTTATAGAGAACCGACAACATGATCTTCTGAGTGTGACACCACACTCCATGTTGTCTACTATATAAATTAATTGAGCAATAACATTTAATAAATGCAGATATTGACCAATGTGATTCTTTTATTTTAACAAATAAATGTTTACAAAAGCTAGGCTTTTAGTATACACTCCAACACCAAGTCCTTCATATCGAATTTCTTGGACAACCATACCCTTACTTCCGACAACACTTTGATATTGTTTCCAACTATCAAAATTGTTATCTATGTATAGTATAAGAAATACCACCACGCTTCCATCACACTTCTTGTATACACAAGACTTATCCAGACACTGAATAAATCAATACGACTGGATTACTTCATTAAACCGGATGTTCCAAGACCTTGAAGCTTGCTTCAGTCCATAAATAGACCGATAGAGCTTACATACTAGATGCTCTTTGCCCTTTGCAATAAACCCCTCTGGTTGCTTCATATGGATGTTTTCTTCAAGACTTCCGTTAAGGAAAGCTGTCTAGACAACCATTTGCCAAACCTCATAATCCATATGAGTGAAAATGGATAAGAGTATCCGGATGGACTTAAGCATGGCCACCGGCGAAAAAGTTTCCTAATAATCGATTCCCTCTTTTTGAGTGGACCTCTTCGCAACAAGCCTTGCTTTGAAAGTTTCCACCTTCTCGTCTGCCCCTCTTTTCCTTTTGTAGATCCACTTATATCCAATAGCTTTTATACTCTTTAATGGTTCTACTAGCTCCCAGACTTTGTTAGAATACATAGATTCTATTTCTGAATTCATTGCTCTTTGCCAAGATTCTGTATCTATATCTTGGAGTGCTTCGTCATATGTTCTGGGATCAGGTTCATGTTTACCTGTGACCAAGTCCGATGACTCTCCCAAAAATATGAATATTTCGGGTTGCCTAACAACCCTCCCACTATGACGAGACACTGTTTGTTGTTGTGTATCATTTGTGATATGTGTTGCAGTTTCTTGTGATATTTCATCTTGCACTGTTGATACTAAACTAGGCGTGTCCTATCGCATTTCTTCTAGAACAATCTCACTCATGGGCTTATGGTTTATTACATAATCTTCCTCAAAAAATCGAGCATTGGTGCTAACAATGATCTTCTGATTTTTAGGATTATAAAACAAACCACCTTTCGTTCCCTTAGGATATCCTACAAACAGACAAACTTCTGTACGTGATTCCAACTTATCAGTATCTCCCTTCAGCACATGTGCTGGACTACCCCATATCTGAATATGACTCAGACTAGGCTTACACCCATTCCATAATTCCATGGGAGTAAAGGGTACTGATTTAGAAGGTACCATATTCAAAATGTACACTGCTGTTTTCAGAGCATATCCCCAAAATGAATTTGGTAATTCAGAATAACTCATCATCGATCTAACCATTTCCATAAGAGTCTTATTTTTTCGTTCTGCCACACCATTCTGTTGGGGTGTATCAGGTGTAGACAATTGGGATTGAATCCCAGCCTCTGATAAGTAATTCCTAAACTCTCCAAAGAGGTATTCACCACCACGATCAGACCGTAGTGTCTTGATACTTTTATCATGACGTTTCTCCAGATTAGCCTTGCACTATTTGAACTTATCAAAGCATTCAGACTTGCGGTGCATTAAGTAAATGTACCCATATCTCTAATAGTCATCTATAAAAGAGTCAAAATATTCGAAACCACCTCTTGCCTGGATAGACATAGGACCACACAAATCAGAATGAACCAGTTCCAACACATCTTTGGCTCTATACCCCTTGGCCTTAAAAGGTCTTTTGGTCATTTTTCCTTCCAAGAAAGATTCACATTCATGATTTGAGTTTGTTTTAGCTTCAAGATTCTGAAATTGAAGTGTCAAAAAAAAAAAAATAGAAAAGAGAAAAATGGCAAATCAAGAGTGTATCAAGATTCTATGTTAGCCATCAAATTGAAGGAGAGGTTAGCTTGATACTTTGAATTTGTAATGATAAATGGTATTCACCTTTTACACATCAAAATGGTCAACTCATCAAGTATATTCCTCCAATACTCTCATCTTCACATTTTCTTCATTAAATTCTTTTCTTTTGCCTATTTCATTCACTTTAATTGTTCTTCTTGCTTCCATTTCAATTCTTGTTGATAAATCCTTTTGATTCATGTATGCTATGTTTATAGTGGCGGAGAATTAGAAAATAAGCAAGCTTATGGTAGTGAAATGTTGTGAGTTGCATTGAGTGAGCTCCACTTATACATATTTTTGAGTGTGAGAGCTAGAATAGGTAAATCCCTTGTGAGATTGCATCTTGCTTAATTTTTCAATTGGATTGAAACTACCATACCTACTTGATTATTGTTTGGATTGTATTCATGATTGTTTGTGATCTTTAGATGATCTTAGTTAAATTCCTTTTACTATCTTATAGGTATTGCTAGGGAATTTTTTGTGGAGATGATTTTTAGTTTTCTTTACTTGCACAGGACGTTCAAGACTAAGTGTGGGGGATTTGATAACCATGATTTTACTGTATTATTTTGATTCATATATGCATGGTTTGATGTTGATTTCATTGATTTAAATCATGGTTACATCACATTTTATGCATTGTATAGATTTTGGACCTAATTGTAAATTATTGTATTTTTGTGTTATTTGATGCTAATATTTGATTCTTATTTTGTAGGCATCAAAGGTTCTTGGATTTTGATCTATTCAAACCGAATTTGTGCTCAAATCAGAGTTTAAACGAGACGATCAAGCTATAGAGCATTATGGACCGTTCATCATAGATTGGACAGATCTGAACCATCCAGTGAAGATCTGGTCGATCCGACCTACGGGAGAGTAGATCCAGACCCTTCATCAAGATCAGCAACTTTGGATCAGATTTTTAGAGACTTTTCACCATTGATCAAGCTCCAAATCAATCATAGCCATCCGTTCGGATCTGGATCAGATTGAAAAGAGAAGGTACAGTAGCTTCATGGCTTCGTCGACTCCTCCGCGCAGCTTCATCTCGGCGCGCATCTTCTTCTTGATTTTGGCCCCTTTCCTTTCTCCGATCATCCTCTCAAGCTCCAACATCGGTGGAGAGTTTGACAGCAGCTTATCCCGATCTTCTGGAGCCACCGGAGCAAGGATGTGGCCGACCCATTACTTGGGTATGAAGTGGGGCTTGGGTGGATGCGAGGATTTATACATAGAGGCTACAACAGGGACCTAGAGGAGGAATTGACATTGGCCTCTTGATGAGCATGAGCTTCCTGTGTTCAACTCGAACACCCAACTCAAGTTCATCAATAATAACTCAAATCACTAAAGAGTTATTATTGAACTACCGCACCAATCCCATATTACATTATGAGATCCTTCTTATCATGAGTGTATTAATCTCCCTGTGTTTAAGATATCGAATGCTCATTAATTAAATGAGTTACTGTCAACTCACTTAATTAACATTTAGCTATAAAAGTAGTACCACTCAACTTCATTGTCATGTCGGAACTAATTCCACCTGCAGGGTTTACATGACAATTCTTATGAGCTGCTCAAGGGGACATCATCAACCTAGATAACTAGGACACAGTTTTCTTCTATAATCAACAACACACCATATAGATAATATTATTTCCCAACTTATCAGACCTATTGATTTAACGAATAAATCTCAGCCTTTGATAAATTAAAGAAATAAATACTAAGTTCATATGTTTGTTATTATATCGGGATTAAGAGTGCGCACATCTATAATAACAGAGGTTCTGTTCTTTTATGCAGTCAGTATAAAAGGAACAACCTCAAATGGTCCTGCTCAATACACACATAGTGTACTAGTGTAATTTTAAGTCAAGATAAAGTAATACCAAATTACACTACAACCATTCCAATGGTTTATCCCAATCCATCTTGGTTGTGAGCTACTATTTATAATTTATAAGGAATTGATAACATGATCTTCTGTGTGACACCACACACCATGTTATCTACATTATAAATTAAATGGATAACTACATTTAACTAAATGTAGACATTTGACCAATGTGATTCTCATTTCGATATAAATGCTTATACAAAAAGCTAGGCTTTTAGTATAGATTTTAACAATCTCCCACTTATACTAAAAGACTATGCTGCCATACATCTGATTCCCATTCCCTCAACATGCCCATCAAAAGCTTTCGCCAGAAGGGCCTTAGTGAAAGGATCTACCAGGTTATCTTCTGATGTAATCTTGGCGACAACAACTTCTCCTCACTTTACGATGCTTCTGTTGGTTGCTACTAAGAATATCGTACCTGTTCCCCTGTAAAAATTTTTTGTACAAGTCCTAAACTTTTCCTAACAACCTATTGTATTCTTTAGAAATTAAATTTGGAATCGCAAATGAAACTTAACATTATTGATTCCAAATTCAACTTATCTATTCTTAATGGTTTATGTTGGGACCGAAAAGTAGCTAGAGGGGGGGGGTGAATAGCTCGTCGCGTGCTAGTGGTCGGCGTTGCTCGTTTCTTCAGAGATGTGCAGCGGAAAATACAAGAAACAAATACAACAATGCTAACAATGATGGTTTACTTGGTATCCACCTCACAAGAGGTGACTAGTCCAAGGATCCACACCTACTCACGCACCCTCCACTATGAATAACACTCCTTTATGGTAACTACCAAAGGCGGAGAAGCCCTACAATCTCTCTATACAAGAAGAAAGCAAAGGGAAAACAGATACAAGAAATATCTTACAAGATAAGCAATGAAAACCCTAACCCTAGCTTTTCTTCTTGTTGTGTTCTCGCCTCTTGCCTTGGAAGTCTCTTCAAGATCCTTCAAGAACCGGCGATCTGAACCTCAAAGAGTTGCTGTGGAGATGCTGTGCTAGCTGGAGAAGATCGGAGCTGAAAACCGTGAGTTCTACTGAAGGAATCGCACGCCTGCAGCCTTTATCTACGCCAACGGTCAGATCCTGATCGATTGGATTGCTCCCAATTGAACGGGGAGGCTTTGGATCGATCCAATGATCGATCTAGAGTGCCTCTGTGCTCTGGGAATTTGCCTGGATCGATCAACGGATCGATCCAAGGCTTATCGCGACAAAATGCGGCACCCCAATCGATCCACTGATCGATTGGGGTCTCTGGATCGATTCACTGATCGATCCAGAGGCGTTCTGTGCGCTCTACGACTTGCCCACTTGAGGCTTGTCGTGGGGACCTTCCCAATCGATCAGCCGATCGATTGGGCATCAGCCAATCGATCGGCTGATCGATCCAGACTTGGTTTTTGCCCAAAACCAAGTCCCAAGCCCCCAAACCAACATCCGGTCAATCCATGACCTGTTGGTTCATCATGCCTAGCATCCGGTCACCCTTGACCTGCTAGGACTCCCTCACCATGTGTCCGGTCAATCCCTTTGACCCACTTGGACTTTTCCTCATCGTGCCAAGTATACAGTCACTCCCTTGACCTACTTGGACTTTCCTTTCTTGCCAAGTATCTGGTCAATCCCTTTGACCTACTTGGACTTTCACCAGATGTCTGGTCAACCTTAACCTATCTGGACTTCCCCGTGCCTGACTTCACTCACCAGGACTCCCTTCTGCCTAGTTTCACTCACTAGGACTTTTTTTTTCTGCCTGGCTTCACTCACCAGGACTTTCACCTAGCTTCACTCACTAGGATTTTCACCTAGCTTCACTCACTAGGATTTTCTCACTGCCTAGCTTCACTCACTAGGTCTTTCACCTAGCTTCACTCACCAGGATTTTTCTTTTGCCTGGCTTCACTCACCAGGACTTTCACCTAGCTTCACTCACTAGGTCTTTCACCTGGCTTCACTCACCAGGATTTCCCTTCTGCCTAACATCCCAGTTAGGACTTTCCCCAGTCAAGTATCCGGTCGACCTTGACCTACTCGACTCTTCTACAACCAAACTGATTAGACCTTGATCAGAGGGGAATTGCACTAAACAATCTCCCCTAATGAACAATTGCACTTGCATTTGTCCATATCATCGAAGTCTTGTATTGTCAAACGTCGAAACCCTAACCAAGACTCAAGCTTGGTCAACCAGGTCAACCTTGACCTGAGGGATATTGCACCAACAGTTTAGACTTGGATCGCAAATAATGCTTAACATTATTGATCAAAATCCACCTATGTTACAAATTCAATTAAATATTTATTTCAAAGATCAGCTTCCAGGTCAAATGTGGCATGGCACTAGGCCTTCTTGGATATGGGATCATCAACCACTGCCTAGACAAAGCCTTTCAAAGAATTTCAATATTTAATCTCCTTATAGTAACCCTAGGTTTAACCACTAATAACAATCAAATCACAAATTCGAAAAACTAAAGAAATACAAAAATCGAAACATAAAATCGATTGCCTAGAATCGTTAGCCTCTTGTGTTGGTATTTTATTATCCATACAAAGAAACTAAACTAGTATTATGCGGAATAAAACTACTAGTTATACCTTTCTTTGTTAACAATGACCTCTAGGTCTTCTATTGTATTCCTCTCATTCTCTTGGATGTCATGTGGGCGACGATCTACCAAGATGAATTCCACCCAAGCCACATCTTCTTCTCCAAGACTCTCAAGCCACCAAGGGATGCCAAAATAGGAAATTTCTGCTCTGCTTCTTCTTCTCCACCAAGTAGCCGACCACCTATTTGTGCTCCTTCTCCTTTTCTTCTTCTCCAAGCTTCAGCCACTATGAGTAGATGAGGTGCCGACCCTAGAGAGAAGAAAGGGAGGAAGAAAAGGTGTCGCCGGCCACAAGAGAAAAAAAACCAAGAGAAGGGCCGACCACACCAAGGAAAAGAGAGGAGAGAATAGGGTTAATTCTCATGAGACACCTCTCCCTCTCTTTTATAATCCTTGGTCTTGGTAAAAAAGGAAAGTTTTAAACATAATTAAAACTTCCTTATTTGTGGCCTCCCTTTAAAAAGGGAATTTTAACAATAATTAAAATCTCTCTCTTTTAAATTTCCTATTGTACATGGAAATAAAAGAAAGTTTTAAAATTAATCTCTCTCTTTAAAAACATATAGACAACTACAAAAAAGGAAAGATTAATTAAAACTTCTCTCTTTAAATCATGGTTACAAAAAAAGGAAAGTTTTAAAATTTAAAACTCTCTTTTAAAATCATGTGGCCTGAAAAGGAAAATTTTAAAGTTTAAAACATAGAAGAGATTTTTTGAAAAATTAAAACATCCTTTTATTTGAAATGTGGCCGGCCATAGCTTCTTACGTGGACATGTCAAGGTTGGCGAGCAAGCTTTTCAATCTTCTTAACAGAACATTGACACATCAAAGCTTGCTTTTAAATTTCTCAAAGCTTCTCAAAACTTCTCAAACGTTGGTAATTTTTTCAATGCTTCTCAAAGCTTCTCAAAGGTTGACACATCAGCGTTGAAAAGCTTCCTTGGATAGCTACGCCAATGTACAAACTAGAAGATGGATTTGGGTGGATACAAGATTTTATAGAGGTTACAACAGGGACCGAGAGGAGAAATTGGTTTTGGTCTCCCGATGAGCTTGAGCTTCCTGTGTTCATCCCGAACACCCAACTCAAGTTCATCAATAATAACTCATACCACTAAAGAGTTATTATTGAACTACCGCACTAATTCTAAATTACATTTTGGGCTCCTTCTTATCATGAGTGTGTTAATCTCCCTGTGTTTAAGATATCGAATGTCCATTAATTAAATGAGCTACTGAGACTCACTTAATTAACATCAAGCTCCAAGAGTAGTACCACTCAACTTTATCGTCATGTCAGACTAAGTCCACCTACAGGGTTTACATGACAATCCTTATGAGCTCCTCTTGGGGACATCATCAATCTAGATTTCTAGGACACAATTTCCTTCTATAATCAACAACACACTATAAATAATATTATTTCCCAACTTATCAGATTTATCGAACTAAATCGCACCCTTTGATAAATTAAAGAAATAAATATTAAGTATACGTGCTTGTTATTATATTAGGATTAAGAGCAAATACGTCCATAATAACAGAGGTCTTGTTTTTTTATTCAGTCAGTATTAAAAGAACTTACCTTAAATGGTCCTGCTCAATACACTCAGAGTGTACTAGTGTAATTTTATATTAAGATAACTAATACCAAATTACACTATGACTTTTCCAATGGCTTGTACCTTTCCATCTTAGTAGTGAGCTACTTTTTATAATTTATAAGGAATTAATATTATGATCTTCTGTGAGTGATAGCACACACCATGTTATCTATAATATAAATTAATTGAACAACTACACTTAGCATATAAATGTAGACAATTGACCAATGTGATTATTATTTCTAAATAAATGTTTACAAAAAGCTAGGCTTTTAGTATACACTCTGACAGTCTCGTATCTGGTGGTACTTGCGCTCAATGTGTTTACTTGCCTTATGGGGGCGTGGTTCCTTCGAGTTTGCTATTGCACCACTATTAAATTATGATAATTTTGGCAAACCAGGAATCACATCTAAGTCCATCAAGAAGTTTCTGAGCTATACAGCTTCTTTGGCTGCCTTAGAGGCTGTCACATAATCAACTTCCATGGTGGAGTCCGAAATGTATTTCTACTTAACACTCCTCCATGCTATGACTCCACCTCCCAAAGTAAACACATACCCTAAGGTCGACTTACTATTGTCCCTATTTGTTTGGAAATCCGAATCAGTGTAACCCACAAGGAGCAATTCATCTGCCTGGTAACTGGTGTTAGTTAGAGCCCTAGAGCCAATCATTTGATGATTGTTGTATGGACTCGTTGTGTCATATTCTTGTATATAAATAAAGACATTTATTTTGGTTATTATACTTACTTGTATTAGTGCCAAATAACTAAGTATAATAGCATCCTTAAGTAGAAGGTTCTTACCTATATCAATCGATTGGTTGAATCGATAGTGAGATGATATAGGGAACACTACTCTTAATCATTCCTAGTCGAGTATTAACATTCAGGGACAAGGTTAATGCGACGAGACTAGCATGTAGGTCAACTCGATGACTTGATCTCACAAGTCATGGATATAGAGATATCAAGTTGACACATGGGTATGCATTGGAGAATGTATACTGAATGACCCGCCATGAGAAAGTATCATGGATTGTTATATGAGTGTCATATACTTTCTCATGTGGCTATTAGTATGACTACTAGTCCTTGGACCTGAAGTCACCATGGATCCCTACATAAGGAGTTACGTACTTTGGCTTCGTCAAATGTCACCCGTAACTGGGTGGACTATAAAGGTGATTACTAGGTATGTAAAAAATTATGCGGAGGGATGTGAGTGACGTAGATGGGATCTATCCCTCCTATATAACGGGAGTGACATCGATATTCTTGATAGAGTGAGACCACGAAGTGCATGGCCATGCCCAAATGAGTCAATATGAGATATCGAGCTCATTTGATTGAGTGAGTCTACTTGGAGTTCAAGATTTAGATTGATTAGAGGATGACACGGTCTATGCCTCATATTGGTCAATCTAGATGTCTAGGATAGAAGAACATTGTCATATATTGTGAGGAGTCACAATTAGTAGTCACAAGATGATGTTGGATCTCAACATTCTTGTAACTTGGGTAGTAATGATGTGTTGCTAGATACCGCTCATTACTTATGCTTCTAAATGGGTTTAGGAGTATTGCCAACGTTACAAGAACCTATAGGGTCACACACAAAGGGCAATTAGATGGAGATTAGGTTCATTTGATGAACCTAAAGGATTAGGTTCATGTGATGAACCAAATTGGATTAAGAGTAATCCAAAGTAGGCTAATTGAGTTGGACTCAATTTGGTTCATGTATTAGATGAGTCTAATTTGGACTTAGACTCATTGAATTAATTTAATTCAATGAATAGAGATTTATTAAATTAAAATTGACTTGAACCAATGGTTAGATTAGATCAACCAAGGGAGAGAAGTGGTCAAGTTTGACTTGACTTAAGTAGGAAGATGAAGAGTCAAGTTTTGAATTGACTTTGACTTGACCAATGCCACATCATCAAGGCTTCTTTATTTGGTCAAGTTTGACTTGACCAAATGCCACCTCATGGAGGAGATCAAGAGACTTGACTCTTGATATTCCATGGGGGATACAAGCCTTGAAGTGGTCGGCCACTTTAGTGTTGAATGTGTTTTTTTTCCATTCAAGGCAATTCATTTCTTCTTCTTCCTCTCAAGCTCTCAAGGTTTCTTCTCTCCCTCTCCTCATCTTTGCCGAGACCATCAAGGGTGCTAGCACATCCTAGTGGTTTCTCTCCATCTCTTGCTTGTGTGGATACACATAGAGGAGTATCTACCTTGATACTCTTGAGATCCGGCGAACTTTGGACGAGCGGGATTAAGCGAAGGGCTTCGCATAAAGGGTAAAGATCTTATCTTATAGATCTAGGCTTAGAAACTCGTACGTGAATGTTTTTTGAAATTTTATTTTTCGCACGGATCTGGTGGCTGGGGTTTTTGCAATGCAAAAAGTAATTTTTACGGCTCGAAAAATCCAACAACTAGTATATAATCTCTAGTCCTTTTAAGGTACTTTAATATATACTTTACAGCAGTCTAATGTCCTTGTTCTGAGTTACTTTGATATTTGCTAACCATGCCTATGGCAAAATAGATATCCGGTCTCATACATAGCATTGCATACATTAGGCTTCCTACAGCCGAAGCATAAGGAACTGCCTTCATGTTCTCTATTTCCTTTGATGTTTTAGGAGACATCTCTTTAGATAAAGGTACTCCATGTCTAAAAGGTAGAAAACCTTTCTTGGAGTTTTGCATGCTAAAATGAGGTAGAATAGTATCGACGTATGAAGCTTGGGATAAGCACAACATTCTTTTCTTACGATCCCTTATTACTTTGATCCTAAGAATATGTCCACATTCTCCCAAATCCTTCATATCAAACTGCTTGGACAACCATACCCTTACATCTTACAACACTTTGGCATTGTTACCAATGAGCAAAATGTCATCTACGTATAGTACAAGAAACACCACCACATTTTCGTCACTCTTCTTGTATACACAAGACTCATCCGGACACTGAATAAATCCATAAGACTAGATCACTTCATTAAACCGGATGTTCCAAGATCTCTAAGCTTGCTTCAGTCCATAGATAGACTGATTGAGCATACATAAAAGATGCTCTTTGCCCTTCGTAATGAATCCCTCTCGTTGGTTCATATGGATATTTTCTTCAAGACTTCCATTAAGGAAAGCTGTCTTGACATCCATTTGCCAAATCTCATAATCCATATGAGCCGCGATAGATAAAAGAATCCGGATAGACTTAAGCATGGTTACCGGTGAAAAGGTTTCCTTATAATCGATTCCCTCTTTCAGAGTATACCCTTTTGCAACAAGCCTTACTTTGAAGGTTTCCACCTTCCCGTCTATCCCTCTTTTTCTTTTGTTGACCCATTTACATCCAATGACTTTTACACCATTTGGTAGTTCTACAAGCTCCCAGACCTGATTAGAGTAGATAGATTTTATTTCAGAGTTCATTGCACTTTGCCAAGATGCTGCATCTTTATCTTGGAGTGCTTCATCATATGTCCAGGGATCATGTTCATGTTCACCAGAGATCAAGTCCGAAGATTCTCCCAAAAATATGAATATGTTAGGTGTTGGAATGTATACTAAAAGCCTAGATTTTGTATAAACATTTACTTAAAAATAAGAATCATATTGGTCAAATATCTACATTTATAAGTTAAGTGTAGTTGTTCGATTAATTTATATTATAGATAACATGGTGTGTGGTGTCACATACAGAAGATCATGTTATCAATTCCTTATAAATTATAAACAGTAGCTCACGACTGAGATGGAAAGGAACAAATCATTGGAATAGTCGTAGTGTAATTAGGTATTAGTTTATCTTGACTGATAAATTACACTAGTACACTCTCAGTGTATTGAGCAGGACCATTTAAGGTAAGTTCTTTTTATACCGACTTAGTAAAAGAATAAGACCTTAATTATTATAAAAGTGTGTGCTCTTAATCCTAATATAATAACAAACACATATATTTTGTATTTATTTCTTTGACTTATCAAAGGGTGAGATTTAGCTCGATAAATCAATAGGTCCGATAAGTTGGGAAATGATATTACTTATAGTGTGTGTTGTTGATTATAGAAGGAAACTATTGTTGGAACCCCAAGGTGTTTTGATGTGATCAAACAAGGTAAGTTAGCTCCTGCATTTTGTTTAACCCTTGTGTCTAAGTATGCAGGAGCTTAGGAACACAGGAAGTCGAGCGGAAGACGCGGCTAGCGAGAAGGACGGCACGGGGAGAGAGCCGACGGGCTCGTTGCGTCCGAGGGATGAGGTGACCGTGGAAGAGTACACCGGTGGACGAGAAGAACGTGCGCGACGTTCGAGGGACGAGAAACCGGGAAGGAAGGCTGCTCGAGGAGAAGGCCGGAACATGGGTTCGGGTGAGCCCTATTCCGGATGGCTGAGATCACCCAAGCTAGTGGAGCCGAAACAGAAAACCCGGACCGAGACGAGCTGAACCGAAGCGGAGCGACCGGATGGAAAAAGTCAACCAGAGTTGACTTTTGGGGTCCGGGGCGCCCGGAACCCTCCGGGGCGCCCTGAGCAGCAAAGTTGACCAGATCGAGTTTTGACTATAGTGCGCTTACTTTCCTTGGATTAGCAATCCCTTGATTGCAAACCAAGTAAAACTCTGGTGTCTGCTTTTCTTTACTTAGTCTCTCTTATTTATTTATTTATTACAAGTGTTCATTATATAGTTGAAATCCGAGAAAGCTTCGAGTTTTACTTTGTAGGGCAATTCACCCCTCCCCTCTTGTCGGCCTCCAAAGGGACCAACAAGTGGTATCAGAGCAAGGCGCTTCAGGAGGACTAACCGCCGATCAAAGCAACAAGATGGCCGGACCAAGTATCATCCCACCAAAATTCGAGGGGAACTTCGCAGACTGGAAGCGTCGTATGGAGGTATTCCTAAAAACAGATTTTGAAATTTGGTTTATTATGAAATATGGTTTTGTAGCTCCAATAGATAAAGATGGAAAAGAAAAAGAAGAGAGCGATTGGACAAAGAAGGAGCAGAATGAGTCGGTAGCAAACAGCCGTGCGGAACATCACCTGCTGAGCGTGTTACCGCCTCAAGAGGTCAACCACATCGGAAACTATTTATCTGCTAAAGAACTTTGGGAGAAGTTCTTGGAACTCCACGAAGGCGCGTCCGAAGCAAAGCTCGCTAGAAGGGACATCCTCTGCAACAAACTGATGAATATCCGTCTGGAGAAAGGTGAGAAAGTAGCCGGTCTACATGCAAAGGTAAAAGAACTAGTTACTGGTCTCGAAAACCTTGGTGAAACGGTAACAAACCGGGACACTATACGCTACGCGCTCAACGCGTTTCCAAGAACTCCGGAGTGGACATCAATCGTCGATGCTTACTTCATCTCAAAAGACCTGGAGGTAAGTACTTTAGAAGAGTTGTTTTCTACACTTGAATTACACGAAACTAGATATGCAGAGATATCAAAGGACACAACCCAGACTATGGCGCTGAACGCAACCAACAAGGATGAACCCGAGTCAGACTCCGAAGACGATCAAGAAGCGTACATGGTAAGAAACTTTAAAAAGTTTTTAGATCTAATAAATTTAAAATGCAGAATAAAAAGAATCAAAAAGGTAGAAGAAAGGTACGGTGCTACTAGTGTCAGAAGGAGGGACACCTAAGGGAAGACTGCCTAGAACTCAAGAAGGTCAAAATGAAGACACCCAAGAAACACAACCTAAAAGTAACTTGGGATGACACTTCTTCATCTGAATCAGAAGCTCAAGAATATGCGGGGATTGCACTGATGGCAAGCCACGAAGGACAAAGTACATCAGAACCCAGCATCGATGAAGGGGGAGCGACCTCAGATGGAAGTAGCGGAGCAGGGGGAGATTCAGGCTTCAAGTCTGATATGGTAAGTGAGGTATGTCTCTTATCCCCTGATGAACTTTACTTTGGTATCAAAGCTATGACTAAATCCATGTATAAATTAGAAAATAAAAATGCCAAATTAGAAAATGAAATTTTAGAAACAAAGAAAATTTTGGCAAAATCATGTCTTATAGAGGATTTTGAAAAATTGAAAATTGAAAATGAAAAACTAAAAGAAGAAATAGAAAGATTGAAAAAATCTAATGGTTCAAATATTTCTACTTTTAGAAATTATAAATGTTTAAATTGGTATTATAGATTTCATCAAAGTCAAATTAGAAATATATCAAAAATCTATATACCTAGGAAATACTTGGTTAATCCTGTAGGTAGGAACCTCTATTGGGTTCCAAAAACCTATTTAATTTAAAATTAAAATTAGACTTAGCATTTTCAGCAAGGAAATTAAACAACTAATTTCTTTATGAGGCTTTGTCTAAGGAAGTGGTTGTTGCTCCAATAACCAAGAAGGCCTAGTGCCTCGCCACGACCTGGAAGCCAAGTATCGAAATGAAAAGTTTAATTGACTAACTGAAAAAGCATTAATTTAAATTACTTAATGTTTTAAAAGAGTTATTCAATTTATGTTAGAAAATATTTAAAATTTTTTTTTAACTTAACTTAGAAATGTTTTTATTATCTTAGAAATTTTTATGAAAATTGACTTAGATTTTTTTTTTATAAAAGTTAACTTAGAGTTTTTTTTTAATATTGCCTTATCATTTTTTAAAAATTGACTTAGAATTGTTTCTTATGAATATTCACTTAGAATTTTTTTAATTAGAAAATTTTTTTTTGGGAATGCTGAGATAAGTTTTAAAACTTAAATTTTTTTTAACACTTATGACTGTTCTTATCTGAAAAATATTCTTTTTCGAACGCAAAATTCTGAAGAGTGTCTTTACTTAGACATTATTAAATATTTAACACTTAAAAGTTCTTGTTTGAATTGACCTTAGACTTGTTTATAACCCTAATTTTTATGTGATCAAAGGGGGAGAAGTATGTTAAGTCTAGGGGGAGGTACTATAATACTATATAATTTTTCAATTGAAAAATATTTGGACTTATTTGAATATAAATTATTTTTATTTGCATATGGTTACCCTAACTTAACTTGGGTTGCTCACATCAAAAAGGAGGAGATTGTTGGAACCCCAAGGTGTTTTGATGTGATCAAACAAGCTAAGTTAGGTCCTGCGTTTTGTTTAACCCTTGTGTCTAAGTGTGCAGGAGCTTAGGAACACAGGAAGTCGAGCGGAAGACGCGGCTAGCGAGAAGGACGGCACGGGAAGAGAGCCGACGGGCTCGGTGCGTCCGAGGGACGAGGTGACCGCGGAAGAATACACCGGTGGACGAGAAGAACGTGCGCGGCGTTCGAGGGGCGAGAAACCGGGAAGGAAGGCTGCTCGAGGAGAAGGCCGGAACATGGGTTCGGGTGAGCCCTATTCCGGATGGCCGAGATCACCCAAGCTAGTGGAGCCGGAACAGAAAACCCGGACTAAGACGAGCTGAACCGAAGCGGAGCGACCGGACGGAAAAAGTCAACCAGAGTTGACTTTTGGGGTCCGGGGCGCCCGGACCCCTCCGGGGCGCCCGGACCCCTCCGGGGCGCCCTGAGCAGGAAAGTTGACCAGATCGTGTTTTGACTCGATCTGAACATTGGGGGATAAGTTTTATCCCCCCCAGGGCGCCCGGAACCCTTCTAGGCGCCCCGACCAAGGCTATAAATATAGCCTTGGTCTAGAAGCTTAAAAACAACTCACTTGTAATCAATTCTTTCTGTGCTTTCATTTTTGTTCTTTTTATTTGTGCTGTCAATGTTGTAAAGAGGCTACTCCGCCCAGAGGAGAATCAGATAATGCGCTTACTTTCCTTGGATTAGCAATCCCCTAATTGCAAACCAAGTAAAACTCTGGTGTCTGCTTTTCTTTACTTAGTCTCTCTTATTTATTTATTTATTACAAGTGTTCATTATATAGTTGAAATCCGAGAAAGGTTCGAGTTTTACTTTGTAGGGCAATTCACCCCTCCCCTCTTGCCGGCCTCCAAAGGGACCAACAACTATGCCCTAGTAATCTAAGCTGATAATGATGTTGGTTGGTCCTAGGAAGATCGTACCGGTTCCATTGTACAAAAATTTTGTACAAGTGTCGAACCTTTCCTAAACAACCTATTGTGTTCTTTAGAAGTTAAATTAGGAATCGCAAACGAAACTTAACATTATTGATTCCAAATTTAACTTATCTGTTCTTAATGGTTTAGATTTGGATCGCAAGTAGAACTTAATACTATTGATCCAAATCAACCTATGTTATAAATTTAGTTAAATATTAATTTCCAAAATTGGCTTCCAGAATTGCATAGCGAGGCACATGGCCTTGTTGGGTATGGGAGCATCCACCACCGCCTAGACAAAGCCTTTTAAAGAAAGCTAATATTTAATTTCCTTATATAACTTTAGGTTTAACCAAAAGGAACAATCGAATCACAAATTAGAAAAATAAAAACACAAACTCGAATAACAAATTCGAAAATCTAGAATCTAATGCCTCTTTTGTTTGGAATTCATACAAAGAAAAATAACTAGCATGATGCGGACGAAAATTACTAGTTATACCTTCTCTTTGTATGCTAATGACCTCAAGATCTTCTGTCGTATTCCTCGCCTCACCTTGGACGTCGTGTGGGCGACGAACCTCCAAGATGAACACCACCCAAAGAGCTTCTCCTTCTTCTCTATGTTTCGGCCACCACCACCACCAAGGAGCAAAAGAGAGCAAAGGGAAAAGAGAGGGAGAGAGGGCTGGCCACAAGAAGATCACCAACAATAGAATAAGAATTGTTATCTCTTGAGGCCTCCCCTCCCCTTCTTTTATATTACTTGCCCAAGGCAAATAAGGGAAGACTTTTTACAAAAAATAAAATCTTCCTCTTGTTTTTTTCCTTTTCCCTTTTTATTTTTCCTTTTCTTTCCTCTTGATTGATTTAATCATCAAACATGGTTTGATTGTCTTGATTGGCGGGCCCCTTGCTTGGGCACCAAGCAAGGGTGGCCGACCACAATAATAAGGAAAGAAATAACCTTTGTAAAAATTTTATAAGCAAAGAAAAACTCTTATAAAATTTTACAAGCTCTCTTTTAATTTCCTAAAGTGAATGTTAAAAAAGAAAATTTTAAAAATTAAAACCAAGTTTTAAAATTTAAAACTTCTCTTCTAAAATTTACTTTTTTTAACATAGTTAGAAAATTTTCAAAATTAAAACTTCTCTTCCTTTTTTCTTAAAACCATGAGGATGGTTAAAAAGGGGAAGTTTTAAAACTTTTAATATTTCTTTTAAACCATGTGGCCTAATTCAAATAAGGAAAGTTTTTTATTTTAAAAACTCTCTTTTAAAACTTGTAGTTTTCTACAAAGAGAAGATTTTAAAACTTCAAAACACCCCTCCTATTTGAATTTATTATGGTCGGCCTCTACTTGCTTGGCCGCCAAGCATAGGGCCGACCCTTCTTGAGGAGATGGTGGCCGGCCCTTGGCTTGGTCACCAAGCCTTGGGCCGACCCCTTTCTTGGACACCAAGATGAGCTTTTATTTGGATGGACTTGAGGCATTAATGAGGCTACGATAGGGACCTAGAGGAGAAATTAGTTTTGACCTTCCGATGAGCTAGAGTTCCCGTGTTCACCCCGAACACATAACTCAAGTTCATCAATAATATCTCATTCCACTAGAGAGTTATTATTGCACTACTGCACCAATCCCAAATTACATTATGAGCTCCTTCTTATCATGAGTGTGTTAGTCTCCCTGTGTTTAAGATAACGAATGCCCATTAATTTAATTGAGTTACTGACAACTCACTTTAATTAATGTCTAGTCCAAGAGTAGTACCACTTAACCTCATTGTCAAGTAAGACTAAGTCCACCTGCAGGGTTTAACATGACAATCCTTATGAGCTCCTCTTGGGGACATTCTCAACCTAGATTACTAGGACACAGTTTCCTTCTATAATCAACAATACACACTATAAGTAATATCATTTTCCAACTTATCGGACCTCTTGATTTATCGAGCTATATCTCACCCTTTGATAAGTTGAAGAAATAAATACTAAATATATGTGCTTGTTATTATATTAGGATTAAGAGCACACACTTCTATAATAACTAAGGTCTTGTTCTTTTATTAAGTCAGTATAAAAAGAACTTACCCTAAATGGTCCTACTCAATACACTCACACTGTACTAGTGTACTTTATTAGTCAAGATAAACTAATACTTAATTACACTATGACTATTCCAACGGTTTGTTCCTTTCCATCTTAGTCGTGAGTAACTATTTATAATTTATAAAGAACTAATAACATGATCTTCTGTGTGTGACACCACACGCCATGTTATCTACAATATAAATTAATTATACAACTACACTTAACAAATAAATGTAGGTATTTGACCATTGTGATTCTTTATTTCTAAATAAATGTTTATACAAAAGCTAGGCTTTTAGTATACACTCTAACAAATGCCCCCAAGAGGAGCTCATAAGGATTATCATGTTAAACCCTGCAGGTGGACTTAGAACGACACGACAATAAGGTTGAGTGATACTACTCTTGGACTAAAATATTAATTAAAGTGAGTTGTCAGTAACTCAATTAATTAGTGGACATCCGACATCTTAAGCACAGGGAGATTAACACACTCATGATAAGAAGGAGCCCAAAATTTAATTTGGGATTGATGCGGTAGTTCAATGATAATTCTTTAGTGGAATGAATTATTATTGATGAAATTAAGTTGGGTGTTCGGGGCGAACACGGGAAGCTTAATTTTAACGAGCGACCAAAACCAATTCCTCCTCTCGGTCCCTATCGTAGCCTCTTGTATATAGAGAATTATACCCACATATACCCACCTTCCTACCTATCCTAATTGTTAGTTAGAGCCCTAGAGCCAATCATTTGATGATTGTTGTATGGACTCATTGTATCATATTCTTATATATAAAGGCATTTGGTTTTTGGTTATTATGCTTACTTATATTGGTGCCAAATAAACTAAGTATAATAGCGTCCTTAAGTAGAGGGTTCTTACCTATATCAATCGATTAGTTGAATCGATAGTGAGATGATATAGGAAACACTACTTTTAATCATTCCTAGTCGAGTATTAACATTCAGGGACAATGTTAATGCGACGAGACTAGCATGTAGGTCAACTCGATAACTTGATCTCACAAGTCATGGATATAGAGATATCAAGTTGACATATGGGTATGCATTGGAGAATGTATACTGAATGACCCGCCATGAGAAAATATCATGGATCGTTATATGAGTGTCATATACTTTCTCATGTGGCTATTAGTATGACTACTAGTCCTTGGACCTGAAGTCACCATGGATCCCTACATAAGGAGTTACATACTTTGGCTTCGCCAAACGTCACCCGTAATTGGGTGGACTATAAAGGCGATTACTGGGTATGTAACAAATTATGCAGAGGGATGTGAGTGATGTAGATGGGATCTATCCCTCCTATATGACGGGAGCGACATCGATATTCTTGATAGAGTGAGACCACGAAGTGCATGACCATGCCCAAATGAGTCAATATGAGATATTGAGCTCATTTGATTGAGTGAGTCTACTTGGAGTTCAAGATTTAGATTGATTAGAGGATGACACGGTCTATGCCTCACATTGATCAATCTAGATGTCTAGGATAGAAGGACAATGTCATATATTGTGATGAGTCACAATTAGTAGTCACAAGGTGATGTTGGATCTCAACATTCTTATAACTTGGGTAGTAATGATGTGTTGCTAGATACCGCTCATTACTTATGCTTCTAAATGGGTTTAGGAGCATTGCCAACGTTATAAGAACCTATAGGGTCACACACAAAGGACAATTAGATGGAGATTAGGTTCATATGATGAACCAAGAGGATTAGATTTATGTGATGAATCAAATTGGATTAAGAGTAATCCTAATTGAACTAATTGAGTTGGACTCAATTTGATTCATGTGTTCAATGAGTCTAATTTAGATTATGACTCATTGAATCAATTTAATTAAATGAATTATATTCATTATATTAAATTGGCTTGAATCAAATGGTTGGATTTGATCAACCATGGGAGTTATAATGTCAAGTTTGACTTGACTTGAGAGGAAGAGTCAAGTTTGACTTGAATATTTGCCACCTCATTTGTGAGTTGGCATTAGGAGGACTAATGATGATGTGCCATATCATCATAGTTGGCATATGTGTGTGCCACCTCATGGAGGTTACAAATCTTCTCTTTAATGGCCACATTAAATGAGAATGGAGGTTACAACTCCATTGTGGGCGGCCACTTATTGTGAGGAAAAGAGTTGATTTTTTCATTCAAGGCATTCACTCCATCTTCTTCCTCTTGCTCTCAATTTTCTTCTCCCTATCCTCTCTTGGCCAAACACTTCATAGATGCTAGCACACCTTTTTGTTTGGCCTCTCCACCTAGTTTGTTCGTGTGGATACTTCTAGAGGATCGTACGCTTAACGATCTCGAGATCCGGCGAGCCGTTGGATGAGCGGGATTGCAAAGGGCATCGCATCGAGGGTAATTTCCTTCTCTAGTGTAGATCTAGGCTTTAGTAAACTCGTACATGAAATTTTGTTTTATAAACTTCGCATGGATCCGGTGGCATGGGAGATTTGGTGTTTCCGCAACGCGGAAAAGCGGTTTTTGCGGTCCAAAAATCCCAACAGTGGTATCAAAGCCACATGCGAATTCTTGTACGAGTTTAGTTTGCATTTTTATGAAAAATGTAGGTTCTGTAATTTTCTGTAAATTTAGGTTTTTATGGTTTTTATTGTTTTTATGAGTATTTTTCTCGTAGAAGCGAAGCACAAGTGTTTAGACACTTTTAGGCTTCGACTACCGAGAAGATTTTTCCAAAACGGCAAGGTTTCGCCCCAAAACATTTTGGGACTGCGGGTTAAGGCACTGTAGGATCGCTAAGGAACACTCGCGATGGTTATATCGCGGGTAGGGGTACTGCTCCTGGCCCCGCAAGGAGATTCGTTCCGTGATTGCGCCCGAAAACCAGCTAAACGGGGCCGCTGAGAATTTTACTCATAAAAATTGTAAATATTGTAGTAAAAATTACAGAAAATTATAGAAAATACATAATTTAGAATTATGTATTATTTTGTGATAGTCATGGCCCAAAAGACCCAAATTGGATTTGAAAAAATTGTGTTGTAATTCATATTACGGTCTGCGCGCCGTCATTTGTGTTGTGTGTGCTGTATATTTGATACGCGACTTGCGCGTCGTGCCTTTCTCCATTTATTCTTGTTGTAAATTAGTTTAGACTCGAATGTAACTCGAGTTTCAAAATTATAATGTACAAAATTGGAGCGGTGGAAGGTCCACTCGAGATGGAGTTACGAGGAGGGCGCGAGCAACACAAGGTGGTCAAAGGGAGGAGCTTGAGAAGCTGTTGACCCTAGGTTGACCATCCGATCTTCTCATTGGCTTGAGAAGATCGTAGTAGGGCCATGACTAATCACAAATAGTATAATTAATTTCTTGTGTGTGTGTATTTGATGCATGCTATTAAAGTAGTTAATTAGCGCCTTAACGATTAGATTAGATCTAAATCGTGTACAAGATGCACCCTACGATTAGATTAGATCTCAATCGCATCAACTCTAAAATGCCTACCATGTCATGACACCTATCACTATCTTGATCACATGTGTTGTTGAATCTGCCAAAGCAGAGCAACACATATTATCTTGGTAGGGTACAGAGGGGCAATCTTGGTCCCGCCTATCAACGCATGGGTGAATAGAGACTTAATTTGATTGAGTTTAACTAGTTAAATCGAGTTTAACTGTAGGCATTCTTCCAACGGTTGGAAAGATATGACATAAATCACATTTATATTAATTCTTGGGCGTATTAGTCAAAGCTAACTCAAGTTTTAATATAACTGCCGATAATGATCCTATAAACAAGAGTTGCATAGAGATGCAATTGGTAAATCGTTACCTACTGATCATACTAAATCTTGGGCATATTAGCCAAAGCTAACTCAAGGGTTAGTATGATGTGGATCTTGTCCCACATGAGTTATAGAATTCAGTGGGAGCATCATTTTGTTAAAGGTCTAATTAAATGATTAAAAGAATATGATATTTACTTTATGCTTTAATTTCTGTTGTAGATTGCCATGACGTCGAACACAAACACCTTCTCTCTGTGTTCTGTCCTTGACAAGGACAAGCTCAACGGAGCAAATTTCCTGGACTGGTATAGGAATCTGAGAATAGTTCTCACCCAGGAACGTAAACTGTATGTTCTGGAGCAGCCCATTCCGGAGGCTCCTCCTTCCAATGTCACGCGAGCAGACAAAGATGCTTACAAGAAGCATCAAGATGATGCATTAGATGTGTCCTGTCTTATGCTCGCGACCATGAACTTTGAGCTTCAGAAGCAACATGAGTTAATGGGCGCTTATGATATGGTTGAACATCTTCGTCAACTATATCAAGGACAAGCGCGGCATGAGAGATTTGAGATCTCAAGGGCACTATTTTAGTGCAAGATGTCAGATGGGGCTCCCGTAGGCCCATATGTACTCAAAATGATTGGGTACATAGAAAACCTACAGAGGTTGGGATTCCCGCTTAGCCAAGAGCTGGCCACTGACCTGATCTTGTAGTCCATGCCGGATAGCTATATTCAATTCATTCTAAACTACAACATGAACAAAATTGACAAGCCACTGCCCGAGCTGCTTAGCATGTTAAGAACTGCTGAGCTGAACTTTAAGAAGGTTAAGCCCCACTCTGTTCTGATGGTTTAGGGACAACTCACTTAATTAATATCTAGCTCCAAGAGTAGTACCACTCAACCTTATTGTCATGTCGGACTAAGTCCACCTACAGGGTTTACATGACAATCCATATGAGCTCCTCCAGGGGCATAGTCAACCTAGATCACTAGGACACAATTTCATTCTATAATAAACAACACACCATAAAATAATATCATTTCCCAACTTATAGGGCCTTTTGATTTAATGAACTAAATCTCACCCTTTGATAAATTAAAGAAATAAATATTAAGTATACGTACTTGTTATTATATCATGATTAAGAGCACACACATCCATAATACAGAGGTCCTGTTCCTTTTTTACAGTCAGTATAAAAAACAACCTCAAATGGTCCTTGTCAATATACTCAGATTCTACTAGTGTAATTTTATAGTCAAGATAAAACTAATACCAAATTATACTACAACCATTCCAATGGTTTGTCCCATTCCATCTTGGTTGTGAGCAACTATTTATAATTTATAAGGAACTGATAACATGATCTTCTGTGTGACACTACACACCATGTTATCTTCAATATAAATTATATGAACAACTACATTTAGCATATAAATATAAAAGTTTGACCAATGTGATTCTTATTTCAAAATAAATGTTTATACAAAAAGCTAGACTTTTAGTATACATTCTAACACTTCTGTGTGACACCACACACCATGTTATCTACAATATAAATTAAATGGTCAACTACATCGACATATATATAAATATAAAATGCAAACATTAGACCAAAGTGATTCTCATTTCAAAATATTTCAAAATAGATGTTCATATTGTTAGGATGTATACTAAAAGCCTAGCTTTTGTATGAACATTCATTTTGAAATAAGAATCACATTGGTCAAATGTCTGCTTTAGTAAAATGCAGTTGTCCATTTAATTTATATTGTAGATAACATGGTGTGTGGTGTCACATAAAAGATCATGTTATCAGTTCCTTATAAATTATAAATAGTAGCTCACAACCAAGATGGATTGGGATAAACCATTGAAATGGTTGTAGTGTAATTTGGTACTAGTTTATCTTGACTATAAAATTACACTAGTACACTATGTGTGTATTGAGAAGAATTATTTGAGGTTGTTCCTTTTATACTGACTACATAAAAGAACATAACCTCTGTTATTATGGATGTACATACTCTTAATCCCGATATAATAGCAAGCACATATACTTAGTATTTATTTCTTTAATTTATCAATGGGTGAGATTTATTCGATAAATCAATAGACCCGATAAGTTGGAAAATGATATTATTTATATGGTGTGTTGTTGATTATAGAAGGAAATTGTGTCCTAGTTATCTAGGTTGATGATGTCCCTTTGAGGAGCTCATAAGGATTGTCATGTAAACCCTGCAGGTGGACTTAGTCTGACATGATAATGAAGTTGAGTGGTACTACTCTTGGAGCTAGATATTAATTAAGTGAGTTATCAGTAACTCATTTAATTAATGGGCATTCGATATCTTAAACACAGGGAGATTAATGCACTCATGATAAGAAGGAGCTCATAATGTAATATGAGATTGGTGCGGTAGTTCAATAATAACTCTTTAGTGGTATGAGTTATTATTGATGAACTTGAGTTGGGTGTTCAGGTCGAACATAGGAAGCTCAAGCTCATCGGGCGGGCAAAATCAATTCCTCCTCTCGGTCCCTGCTGTTGCATCTATAAATCCTCGCGTTCACCTGTTTTGATTTTCCTTCTTACCCAAATGAGGGGCGGGCCATATCCTTGCTTGGTGCCCAAGCAAGGGGCTGGCCAAGCCCTCTCTGTAACGATCTAAATTTCCTCATTTGAAGTTCTAATAGGGGTTAAAAATATTTAGAAATACTTTAGAAATATTCTAGAGATTTTTAGAAATTTTTAGAGTATTTTTATATAATTTTTAGAGGTCGTTTGGTATTTTTACTAAACGAAAGAAGTTTCGACAAAAAAATATCCAAACCGAGATTCGAACCTGAGACCTCCAGCCGAACCATGCTTTAAGCGAGTCCGACTGACCAAGTGTGCAAGCAGTCGTTACTGATTAAAGGAAGCATGAAATGTATTTAAGTAGTAGAAGTTGATAACAGGAAATAATAGGAAGAAAAAGGTTGCAGCCGAGATTTGATCCCACGAGCCAAGCCTTAAGCAACGCGTGACTGACCAAGTGTTCCAGCGAGCGATGATGAATAAAAGAAGGAATAAATTTATTTAAGAAGTAGTTAATAAATAGGAAATAAATAGGAGAAAAAGGGTTCGGCTAAGGAATCGAACCCGCAACCTCTGATTTAGCAAAAGCACGGCTGACCAAGTGTTCCAACGAGCGATGCTGATTAAAAGAAGGAATGAAATTTATTTAAGCAGTAATTAATAAATAGGAAATAAATAGGAGAAAAAGGGTTCGGATGAGGAATCAAACCCGCAACCTCTGACCCGGTCAAAGATTTGGATGACTAAGAATCCAAGCGGCGGTTCTGTAAAAAAAAAAATTAATTAAGGACTTAACAGAAATACTAGGTTATAAAAGGGATAAGTTAGGAGAGGGTTTTATTCCAGTGACCTAAACCATTCTCTCCTTCCCTTCTGTGTGCGACAGCGGGGGTCGGGCAGAAAACAAAAGGGAGTTAGGGCATCGTCTCCGGCGGTCGACCAAGGTCCTAGAAGCCCTTCTTGCTCAGTTGGGAGTCCAAGAAGCAAGGTAAGTGCTTCTCACCTGTAGTAGGAGTAGTTTCGGACCTTTGTTCTTCTTGAATTCGAAGCATGAGAAGCGCTTATAGTACAGATTTTAATTAAGCTTATAGTGCAGACTTTTAATTAAGTTTATAGTGCAGATTTTAATTAAGCTTATAATACAGATTTTTATGTAAGCTTATAGTGCAGATTTTAATTAAGCTTGTAGTGCAGATTTTAATTAAGCTTATAGTACAGATTTTTGGTGGGATTTATAGTGCAGATTTTAATTAAGCCTATAGTGCAGATTTTAATTAAGCTTATAGTAGAGATTTTTATGTAAGCTTATAGTGCAGATTTTAATTAAGCTTATAGTGCAGATTTTAATTAAGCTTATAGTGCAGTTTTTAATTAAGTTTATAGTGCAGATTTTTATTTAAGCTTATAGTGTAGATTTTAATTAAGCCTATAGTGCAGATTTTAATTAAGCTTATAGTGCAGATTTTTATGTAAGCTTATAGTGTAGATTTTAATTAAGCTTGTAGTGCAGATTTCTTAGAGCTTAAAATGCAGATTTCTTTAGAGCAGATTTCTTTAGAGCTTGTAGTGTAGATTTCTTAAGAGCTTATGGTGCAGATTTCTTTAAAGTTGATAGTGCAGATTTTTGGTGGAACTTGTAGTGCAGATTTTTGGTGGAATTTATAGTGCAGATTTTTGGTGGAACTTGTAGTGTAGATTTTTGGTGGAACTTATAGTGCAGTTTTTAAAGAAAAAGATTATAGTGCAGTTTGGTTAAGTATTATAGTGCTAAATTTATGTTTGCATAGTATGCAGAAATAGTGTAGCATAGAATGCAGAATCTTGATTAGTATAGTATGCAGAATTTTGATTAGCATAGTATGCAGATTTTTGTTTATGCATTTCAAAGTTAGAATTTGTTTAAACATTTCAATTTTTAAAGAAGCATTCTTTTATTAGAGGTATTAACAAGTATAAAAAAGATAAAGAAAAGAAAGAAAAAGGCCAAGGCCTTAAGTAGATCCCAAAGTCAAGACTTTAGGGATTTTGGCACACAAGGTGCTCGTTAAAATGTCAAGTCATTTAAAGAAGAAATAATTAAGATAATAAGATATTTTACTTTGAAGAGGCTAGTACCCGACTTCCAAGGTTGTCGTTAAACAAATCCAGGTGTCCAAGTCCAAGATCTTGGCCCTGGTAGACCAAGGTCTGCTCTTTTAGGATTGGTGGCTCGCTACCCTAACCTATTAGGGAACGCGCATAAGATGATATTACACCTGGGCCCAAGAGAAGTTGATTACTATTTTGATGTATTATAAGTATAAGCTTTTGAACAAGTAAAATAAGTTTCACATAAGTATAAAAGTATTAAAGTATAAGTTTTAAACAAGTGAAATAAAAGAATAAGTTTTTAAGCAAGTGAAATAAGATTCAGAAAGTGTTTATAATTCAGCAAGTTTTAGTTTTCCTTATGCTAGCATGTTATTCTGATTAGCTTTACATGTTTAGCATTCCAGTATGCATTATTCTTTTGCTATTAGATGAGCATGTGTAGTATTTTCTTTAGAGTTTTCAGTTCTTGGATTTCAGTATGTTTACATGCATATTCGAGTTTTTGTGAGTTAGATAGCGCTCACTAAGCAATTTTGCTTATAGTTGCATTTCCTCTTACTGCAGATAAAGGAAAGGAAAAGTTATAGCAAAGGAAGGCGACAAGGAGGTGCGGATGGATGTGTGATGTCTGGACTATAGAAGCCTTGGGACCTAGCATAAGAATTTATTAAGATTGTCATGTATTTAAAATTCCGTTGTTAGTTAAGATAAGTTAGCAGTCCAGTAGCGCTCCGCCCTCACAGTCCAGTAGTGAGGAGGGTGGGGTTCCTTGTTTCAAATAACTAAATGGGAGAGGAATTATTTAAATTCCACGGTCTTCATTGCTAGTTTGTAAGTGATGCATTCAAACTTGCGCGTTGGCTTTGAGTGTCTTCCTCCACATCGGATGAGTTTGTTTGCAGATCATTAGATTAAACTTCCTTAATGGATGATTATAGGAAATTATTTAGGTTTGTGTGACCTTCTCCATCTGAAGGGGCAAAATCCTATTTAATGGACTAAGTATCAAGTAATGGTATACACTTAGGTGTATTTCATAGTATCCTCCCAATCGGAGTCACTACTATTATTTGTATGACCGAAGAAAACCCAACTATTAATTTTATTTGTCATAAAGTTATGTTGACAAGATAATAAAATTAATGGGTAAAACCTCCTCTTACAAAAGTATTGAATTTGTATACATCCACACTATCGTGGCATACAGAATTTACGGTGTTTTGAGATATTGGTGAATTTAAATGATATTGTTTGAGGAATCAATATTATTTTAAATTCTAAAGTTTTGACCAAATATTTTGTGATTCTTAGGATTTCAAATGACTTTCAATCCTCTTGTTGTTATATTGAAAGAAAACAAACTTACTGGTCCCAATTAAATTGATTGAAAATGAAACTTGGGCATTGTCTTTGTAACACCCACGAATTTCTTAAACTAAGTATGTGAAGATTTTCTCTTAGAATAAAAAGATAAGATAGAACCAAAAAGAATATATAAAAGAAAAAGGAATTGGTCAAGGATTGAACCTTGAACCTTTTTCTTTAAACTAAGGATTATGGATTAACCACTAGGCCATCAAAAATTATTGTTGAATAGAGAATGGAAATTATAGATAAAGGTAAAAGAATGATTAAGAGAAGGAAGCAAGAAAACATCAAGTAGCTTTCTTCCTCCTTCTCATGATTAAGAAGAAAGCTAGCAAAAGACAAGTTGTCTTTTCCTTCCTCCTTCTCTTCTATTTTCGTGGAGATACATGAGGGAATGAGAGGAGAGAAATTAAGGGAATGAATGGGGACATTCTTCATCATTAAGAAAATAAAAAAATGAGTTAATAAGGAGGGGAAAACAAAACTTATCTTTGCTTCTTCCTTCCCCTTAGCATAAGAGAGAAAAAAAAAAGAAAAGGGATTTTATTTTCTTCTTCCTTTCCTCACCATTGCCGAACCTAGAGCCTCCCCTCTCCCAAATTTCCGAAATCCAATCTTAGTTTTCTTCCTAAGGAAAACTAAACCTCAAGAAGAAAGCCTCAAGACCTACTTCTTACAAGCAAGAGAAGCGAAGGAAATACTAGAAGGAGGAGCTTCTTCTTCTTCTTCTCAAGGGTATCTTTATCTTAAGAAAAGACCAAGCAAGAGGAGGTAAGTATCCCCTCACCTGTGGTACAAGTTGTTATGGGGTTTTTCTTCAAGTATAGATGGCTTAAAAATCTAGGATTTCCCATGAAACTTTCGGCCATGATGAGTTGTAAGACTTATGAAAGCTTAAAACCAAAACCAACATGCTTAGGGTTTCTCTCATGATATGGTATGAATGATTCCTTGATATTTCATGATTGTTTGTTGCTTAGAACTAAGTGAATCCTCACCTTAGGGTTCGGCCATGAAGAGATTAAAAACCCTAGGAAAGCTCAACTTCAAAACTAACTTGCTTATGATCTTTCTCATGATATGTTATGAATGTTTCTTAAGGTTTCATGTTGGTATGTTGTTTGGAACTAGGAGAACCTTACCTTAAGAGTTTCGGCCATGAAAGGAATAAGAACCCTAAAGAAGCTTAAAACTCAAACTAACTTGCTTATGATCTTTCTCATATATGTTATGAATGTTTCCTTGATGTTGCATGCTTGTATGTTGTTTGGAACTAAGAGAACCTTACCTTAAGAGTTTCGGCCATGAAAGGAATAAGAACCCTAGAGAATCTTAATACTCAAACTAACATGCTTATGACCCTTCTCATGATATGTTATGAATGTTTCCTTAATGTTGCATACTTGTATGTTGTTTAGAACTAAGTGAACCTTACCCTAGGGTTTCGGCCATGAAAGGATTAAAAACCCTAATGAGGCTCAAACACAAATCTTACTTATTTATGATCTTTCTCATGATATGGTATGAAGATAACTTGATGTACTTAAGATTTCATGTTGTTTAGAACTATGTTTCCACCTTGAGAACTTTCGGCCAAGATAGATTTTAGGGCTTAGGCAAGCTCAAACTCAATTCTAACATGCTCATGTTCTTCCCTATGATATAATATGGAATTAACATGATATTCTTATGTTTGTATTTGGTTGAGAACCTAGCTTCCCAATTAGGATATTCGGCCATCTATGATTTGTAAACCTAGGAACTTGAAACCTAAATTCAATATGCTCATGTTGTTGCTTAGAATAAATGTCATGAGAATTGTGTAGGGTTAACATGTTATATGCTATTGTAACCTAGATCTAGGCCTTGCATGTTTCGGCCCCATTATGAAGTTAGACCTAGGAAGCTTGGAACCAAGAATTTAATATGCTTATGATGTTCCTTAGGATAAATGTTATGAAATTTATTTAGGGTGTATATGCTATTATGATTGCTTGCAACCTAGGTGGACCTTTACATGTTTCGGCCACCCTTAGTAGGTTGATATTGAGACCCAATTATGACTCTCTAAGTGCTTCACCTTGCCATGATATGAATTAAGAAATGCTAACTTATGTTCCATGCATTCTTATGTGTTCCATGTTATGATAAATGTTCATTTATATGTATGCTTGTGAATCATGCATAAAAATGTCTTCTATGATATGAAAAATGTTCAAGTATGTATGCTTTATGAAATGAAAAGAAAAGGCTTAAGAGATGCTTCCCTATCGTCGGGACTAAGAGCACTCTTTATGACAAGCTAAGTGAAAGACCTAAGAGTTGCTTCCCTATCAAGTGGGACTAAGGGCACCCTCCATGTTATGAACAGTTATGAATGACATGAATATGATATGTTATGAATGACATGAATATGATATGCTATGAATGACATGTACATGATATGTATGAATTACATGAATATGATATGTTATGAATGACATGTATATGATATGTTATGAATGACATGAATATGATATGCTATGAATGACATGTACATGATATGTATGAATGACATGAATATGATATGTTATGAATGACATGTATATGATATGCTATGAATGACATGAACATGATATGCTATGATATGATATGTATATGACATAATATTTTACTTTGTATGGCTTGTACCAAAAGGGTGGGCTCCTTATGCGCCCCTAGGTCAAACTACGTGCCTAGTAAAGGGTGGGCTCCTTACGTGCCCCTAGGTCGAGCTACGGGCCTAGTTTCCTAGTAGGTTCAAGACTAGCTACCTTGGGTCTACTTAGGATGCGTGCATTTATGTATGTATGTGGTACTAAGCCGGGCCCCCTCATGTTGAGATTATTTTTAAGTATTATATGATATTGTTTTTAAGACATTGGCACATGACATGAAGCATGTTTTGAAAAGCATCTTGTACATGACATCATCCATGATTTAAAGGACATCTTGCATATATGTCTATGATATGAAATGATATGATATGATGCTTTCTCACATGCTATGATAGGATGTTCTTTATATTATGATATGAAATGTCATGATGCTTATTTTTACGATATGACATGATATGTTATGATGCTTACTTTACATTATGATGTGAATGCCATTTATGCCATGATAAGTTTATGTCATGATATGATGTTTATTTTATGCTATGATATGATAAGTTCATGCCAAGATATGATGCTCACTTGATGCTATGATATGACTTTTATTTATGCCATGATATGATTTTTATCTATGCCATGATATGATTTCTATTTATGCCATGATATGATTTTTATTTATGCCATGATATGATCTTTTTTATGCCATGATATGATTTCCATTATGCCATGATATGAGTTTCATTGATGCTATGATATGTGATATGATTACTCTTATATGATATGTACGGTTTTTATGAGTAGGAAAGGATCTTACTGAGCCTTGTGTGCTCATAGCTTACTTTCCTTGTACCACAGATAAGGGTAAAGGATGGATAAACTAAAGGAGCAGCAGGAGGGGCAGAAAGATGTGTGTGGTGGTGGCTTGGCTAAAGAAAATAAATGACCTGCTTATGTTATTATGTTGATGACTTGCAAGACCATTTTTACTTATGCTTATGTTAGGAATGGATGATTATGATTCCTTAAGTTTATAACTATGCTGAGCATATTGGTATGATTAGTTATGTTTTAAATGATCAATTACTTCCGTTGTTTTGAAAAGAAAAATGAAAAAGAAAACTATTTGTACGTACGCTATGTAAGTAGAAAGTAAGTAACCCCGTCCTTACTAGGCAGGTTAGTAGTGAAGGGCGGGCGTTACAGTCTTAACTGCTGAAGGTTACAAGTTTATACTTTTTGAGATCTATCCAAGCTTGTCTAATAGCAATTCTAGTGAAGAGGAGATTGAGAATCATAAGAAATGGGTCAGGGTAGATGAGATGGCGCGGTGTTATATTTTGGCTTCTATGACAAATGTACTGCAACATCAATATCAGAGCATGCCTACTGCTTATGACATGATGCACAATCTCAAGGAACTCTTCGGATACTATAATCGGGCTACTATGTAGGAGGCTATGAGAAACTTGATGACGACCACCATGACTGAGGGGACACCCGTAAGGGATCATATCTTCAAAATGATGGCTCTTTTGAATGAGATGGAAGTCCTTGGAGCAGAAATCGATGGGGAAACCCAGGTCGATATCATTCTCCAAACGCTGCCTAAAAGTTTTGAATAGTTCTGCCTGAACTACAACATGAACAAAAGGGTTTATTCATTGGCGGAACTTCTAACAGAACTTCATGCAGTAGAAGGGCTATTTCATCAAAGTTCTCAAATTCACATTACTAAAAACATTTCTTCTTCTAAACCAAAAGGGAGAAATAAGAAAAAGAAACAAGTTAGTTCAGCAAATCAATCTCTAGGGATTGGGTCGCATGCAGGTGTGAAGAAGCCGAAGGGCAAGTGCTTCACATGCAAATAGTCTGGACATTGGAAAGTGGAGTGTCCTAGCAAAAAGGAGAGCAGTAAAGGTATATCTTATTCTCTAGTGGTTGAAACATGTTTAGTGGTGTTATCTACCAGTACATGGTGTGTAGATACGAGAGCCACTGTGTTGGTTGCTACTCGGAATATCGTACTGGTTCCACTATACAAAAATTTTGTACAAGTGTCGAACCTTTCCTAACAACCTATTGTGTTTTTTAGAAATTAAACTTGGAATCGCAAACAGAACATAACATTATTGATTCCAAGTTCAACTTATCTATTCTTAGAGGTTTAGACTTGGATCACAAATGATGCTTAACATTATTAATCCAAATCCACCCATGTTACAAAGTTCATTAAATATTTATCTCAATGATCGGCTTCCAGGTTAAACATGGAGAGGCACTAGGCCTTCTTGAGTATGGGATCATCCACCACTTCCTAGACAAAGCCTTTCAACGAAATTCAATATTTAATCTCCTTATAGTAACCCTAGGTTTAACCACTAAGAACAATCGAATCACAAGATCGAAAAAAAAGAAACACAAAATCGAAATATAAAATCGATTGCCTAAAACCGATAGACACTTGTGTTTAGTATTTCAAAATCCATACAAAGAAAACTAGTATGATGTAGAATAAGACAACTAATTATACCTTTCTTTGTAGCTAAAGACCTCTTGATCTTCTGTTGTATCCTCACCTCCTCTTGGGCGTCGTGTGGGTGACGATCTACCAAGATGAATTCCACCGGGACGACTTCTTCTTCTCCAAGACTCTTGAGCCATCAAGGGATGCCAAAATAGGAAATTTCCTTCTTCTTCTTCTCCTTCAAGCAACCGGCCACCAAGTGCTTCTCCTCCTCTTCTTCTTCCTCTCCAAGCAACCGACCACAAGGATATAGCAACCCTCGATGCCTCCGGCCCTAAGGAAGCAAAAGAGGTGACAAGATGAAGGTGGTGCCGCCGGCTACAAGAAAGAAGAAAGGAAGGGAGCATGGCATAGGTTGTCTAGTTCATGAGGCACCCACTCCCCCTCTTTTATAATCCTTGGGCTTGGTAAAAAAGGAAAGTTTAATTAAAACTTCCTTTTAATCTTCTTATGGTCGGCCACATCATGGTATACTAAAAAGGGAAAAAAAAATTACAACAAAAAATTAAAGCTTCCTTTTAAACCATGATGTTTACAAAAGGGAAAGTTTTAAACATAATTAAAACTTCTTTAGTTGTGGCCTCCCTCTAAAAGAGGAAATTTTAATAACAATTAAAATCTCTCTTTTTAAATTTCCTATTGTACATGACAATAAAGGAAAGTTTTCAAAATTAATCTCTCTCTTTTAAAACATGTAGACAACTACAAAAAAGGAAAGATTAATTAAAACTTCTCTTTTTAAAATCATGGTTACATAAAAGGAAAGTTTTATCAAAAATTAAAATCTTTCTTTAAAACATTATAGACAACTACAAATAAGAAAAGATTTTAACAAAATTAAAATCTCTCTTTAATCTTTTGTAGATAGCTATAAAAGGAAAGATTTTAAAATCTAAAACTCTCTTTTTTAAAACCATGAGGATGACTATAAAAAAAAATTTTAAAAATAAAATTTCTCTTTTAAATCCCTTTCATGAATGGCTATAAAAGGAAAAATTTTAACAAAAATTAAAATCTCCTTTAATCCTATGTGGTCGGCCCTATGCTTGGACACCAAGCATGATTTGGCCGGCCACTTCTTGGGCTCTAAGCCTATACTTGGCCGGCCCCCTTGCTCCAAGCAAGGTTGTGTCTGGCCCATTACTTGGATAAGAAGTGGACTTAGTGGATACAAGGTTTTATAGAGGCTACAACAAGGACCGAGAGGAGAAATTGGTTTTGGTCCCCCGATGAGCTTGAGCTTCTTTTGTTCGCATTGAACACCTAACTCAAGTTCATCAACAATAACTCATACCACTAAAGAGTTATTATTGAACTACCGCACCAATCCCAAATTACATTATGGGCTCATTCTTATTATGAGTGCATTAATCTCCCTATGTTTAAGATATTGAATGTCCACTAATTAAATGAGTCACTGACATCTCACTTAATTAATATCAAGTTCCAAGAGTAGTACTACTCAACTTCATTATCATGCCGGACTAGGTCCACCTGCAAGGTTTATATAACAATCCTTATGAGCTCCTCAAGGGGACATCATCAACCTAGATTACTAGGACACAGTTTCATTCTATAATCAACAACACACCATATAAACAATATCATTTCCCAACTTATCGGGCCTATTAATTTAACGAGCTAAATCACACCCTTAAATAAATTAAAGAAATAAATATTAAGTATACGTACTTGTTATTATATCATGATTAAGAGTATGCACTTCCATAATAACAGAAGTTTTTGTTCTTTTATGAAGTCAATATAAAAGAAACTATCTCAAATGGTCCTACTCAATACACTCATAGTGTATTAGTGTAATTTTATAATCAAGATAAACTAATACCAAATTACACTACAACCACTCCAATGGTTTGTCCCATTCCATCTTGGTAGTAAGCTACTATTTATAATTTATAAGGAACAGATAACATGATCTTCTGTGTGTCTCCTCACACCATATTTTCTTCAATATAAATTAAATGGACAACTACACTTAGAAAAAATATAGACATTTGACCAATGTGATTTTTATAAATGTTTATACAAAAGCTAGGCATTTAGTATACATCCTAACACACTGATTATTTCTGCAATTCATTGCAGGGGTTCCAGGAAACTCGACGACTACATGAAGGGGAGATTACCGTCAACATGGGCAATGCTACAAAAGTGGCGGCTGTTGCAGTGGGAAATGTTTATTTATCTTTTGAAAGGAATAAAACATTGATTTTGAGTAATTGTCTTTATGTACAAAGTTTTAGAAAGAACTTGATTTCAGTTTCTAAACTATTTATGGATGGATATTTTGTTTCTTTTGATGACAAAGTAGTTGTCAAGAAAAATAGGGTAGTTATGTGTTCTAGTACGTTGGTTGACAATTTGTATACTCTAAATCCAATAACTCCAACGATACAACAATAGGAAATTTAAAAGAAATAGATTTTAATCTTTCCTTTTTAGAATTACCAAATTCATTTTGGGGATATACTCTAGAAACAACAGAATTGTGGAATGGGCCTTCTAAGTCAGTACCCTCTACTCTCACAGAATTGTGGAATGGGCATAAGCCTAGTCTGAAACATATTCGAATTTAGGGTAGTCTAGCACATGTGCTGAAGGGAGATGCTGATAAGTTGGAATCACATGCAGAAGTTCGCTTGTTTGTGGGTTATCCTAAAGGAACAAAAGGTGGTTTATTTTATAGTTCTAAAGATCAAAAGGTCATTATTAGCACCAATGTTCGATTTTTAGAAGAGGACTATGTAATGAACCACAAGTCCATGAGTAAAATTATTCTTGAAGAAATAAGAGAAGACACGCCTACCTAAGTACCAACGGTACAAGATGAGATACCACAAGAAACTGCAACACGTGTCACAAATGATGCACAATTACAAGTAATGCCTCGTCGTAGTGGGAGAGTTGTTAGGCAACCTGATAGATTCATGTTTTTGGGAGAATCTTCAGACTTGATCCCTAGTGAACATGAACCTGATCCCTGGACATATGATGAAGCACTCTAAGATAAAGATGCAGCATTGGTCTATCTATGGACTGAAGCAAGCTTCAAGATCTTGGAACATCCAGTTTAATCTTATGGATTTATTCAGTATCCGAATGAGTTTTGTGTTTACAAGAAGAGTGATGAAAACATGGTGGTATTTCTTGTACTATACGTAGATGACATTTTGCTCATTGGCAACAATGTTAAAGTGTTGTCAGACATAATGGTATGGTTGTCCAAGCAGTTTGATATAAAGGATTTGGGAGAATGTAGACATATTCTTGGGATCAAAGTAATAAGGGATCACAAGAAAAGAATGTTGTGCTTATCCCAAGCTTCATACATTGATACTATCTTAGCTCATTTTAGCATGCAAATCTCCAAGAAAGGTTTTCTTCCTTTTCAGCATGGAGTACCTTTATCTAAAACAAATGTGTCCTAAAACATCAAAGGAGATAGAGGACATGAAGGCAGTTCCTTATCCTTCAGTTGTAGGAAGCCTAATGTATGCAATGTTATGTACGAGACCGGATATTTATTTTGTCGTGGGCATGGTTAGAAGATATCAAAGTAACCCAGGACAGGGACATTGGACTGTCGTAAAGTATATATTAAAGTACCTGAGAAGGACTCGAGATTGTATGCTGGTTTACCAAGCAGATGATTTTCTCCCTGTGGGTTACACAAATTTTGATTTCCAATCAGATAGGAACAATAGTAAGTCGACCTCGGGGTATGTGTTTACTTTGGGAGGTGGAGCCATAGCATGGAAGAGTGTTAAACAGAAATGTGTTTCGGACTTTACCATGAAAACTGAGTATGTGGCAGTCTTTGAGGCAGCCAAAGAAGTTGTATGACTCAGAATCTTCTTGATGGACTTAGATGTGATTCCTGGTTTGCCCAAAATTATCATAATTTAATAGTGGTGCATTAGCAAACTTGAAGGAACCACGAGCCCATAAGGCAAGTAAACCCATTGAGCGCAAGTACCACCTAATACGAGACATCGTAAAATGAGGAGAAGTTGTTGTCACCAAGATTGCATCAGCAGATAACCTGGATCCTTTCACTTAGGCCCTTCAGGTGAGAGCTTTTAATGGGCATGTTGAGGGGATGAGAATCAGATGTATGGCAGCATATATGACAGCATAGTCTTTTAGTATAAGTGGGAGATTGTTAGGATGTATACTAAAAGCCTAGCTTTTTGTATGAACATTTATTTTGAAATGAGAATCACATTGGTCAAATGTCTGCATTTAGTAAAATGCAGTTGCCCATTTAATTTATATTGTAGATAACATGGTGTGTAGTGTCACACAGAAGATCATGTTATCAGTTCTTTATAAATTATAAATAGTAGCTCACAACCAAGATGGATTAGGACAAACTATTGGAATGGTTGTAGTGTAATTTGGTACTAGTTTATCTTGACTATAAAATTACACTACTACACTATGTGTGTATTGAGTAGGACCATTTGAGGTTGTTCCTTTTATACTGACTATATTAAAGAACATAACATCTGTTATTATGGATGTGCATACTCTTAATACCGATATAATAACAAGTACATATACTTAGTATTTATTTCTTTAATTTATCAATGGATGAGATTTATTTGTTAAATCAATAGGCCCAATAAGTTGGGAAATAATATTAATTATATGGTGTGTTGTTGATTATAGAAGAAAACTGTGTCCTAGTTATCTAGGTTGATGATGCCCCCTTAAGGAGCTCATAAGGATTGTCATGTAAACCTTGCAGGTGGACTTAGTCCGACATGACAATGAAATTGAGTGATACTACTCTTATAGATAGATATTAATTAAGTGAATTGTCAGTAACTCATTTAATTAATGAACATTCAATATCTTAAACACAGGGAGATTAATGCACTCATGATAAGAAGGAGCCCATAATGTAATATGGGATTGGTGCGGTAGTTCAATAATAACTTTTTAGTGGTATGAGATATTATTGATGAACTTGAGTTGGGTGTTCGGGTCAAACACAGGAAGCTCAAGCTCATCGGAAGGCCAAAACCAATTCATTCTCTCGGTCCCTGCAATATCCTCTATAAAGTCTCGCGTTCACCCATTTTGATTTTCCTTCTTACCCAAATGAGGGGTCGGCCACATCCTTGTTTGGTGCCCAAGCATGGAGCCGACCAAGCCCTCTTGGTGCCCAAGATGTGGGTCGTCCAACCCATGCTTGGTGGCCAAGCCATGCTTGGTGCCAAAGCATGGGGTCGACCATACAAGAAGAGAAAAGGACGTTTTGTTGAAAACAAAGTTTTGTTAAAATTTTTCCTTTTATAGTTTTCTATAATGGATTAAAAGAGATATTTTAATTTTGTTAAAATATTTCCTTTTTTTGTAGTTATCTACAATGGTCAAAAGAGATATTTTAATTTTGTTAAAATCTTTCCTTTTTTGTAGTTATCTACAATGGTCAAAAGAGAGATTTTAATTTTGTTAAAATCTTTCCTTTTTATAACCAACCATTATAGGAATGAAAGGAAGATTTTGTTTAAAACAAAATTTTGTTATAATCTTTCCTTTTATAGATATTTACAATGGTTTAAAAGAGAGATTTTAATTTTGTTAAAATCTTTCCTTTTTTTGTAACCATCTATAATAGCAAATAAAAGGAAATTTTATTTAAATCTTTCCTTATTAGCCACTAGCAAAGATTATAAAAGAGAGGAGGGAGGTGCCCAGAAACTAACACAACTTAAGGCTCCTCTTTTATTCTCTTGTGTGGTCGGCCCTTCTTCTATCCTCTTCTATTGTCTTCTTTCCCTAAAGGCCGGCAGCATCCATCCTTTCTTCTTCATTAGGGTCGGTGCCCCTTTGGAGAAGACTCTACCTTAGTGGTCGGTTTCTTGGAGGAGAAGAAGAAGAAGGAGGAGGCCTCTTCACTTTGTATTCTTTGGTGGCCGAAAGCTTGGAAAAGAAGGAGAAGGTCGGGTGTCTTTGTCTTGGTAGATTGTCGCCCACACTGTAAAAACCCACCCTTCTTACTACTACTCGCTAAGGGCGACCATTACCTAACTACTACTCTACTTACTAGTGTCACTGACGCTATTATTAGCAATACTTAGATTTATCACGGTTCAGAGGAATTCCTACCGAAAAATTTTGGCAGAGTCTCCCCTGTACCGGTGACCAAATCCATAGTACATAAGATATATACGCAGCCACAGGCGGCTGGAACTCATTTTTCACAACCACGCAGTTATAAAAATAACAGTAAAGACAGCCAACTATATCACTCCACAAATAATTAAAGTGACTAAATGCATATGCGGAAATAAACTCAACTACAATCTCACAAACTTCATAATAGTATTAAAGAAAAGAACTAAAACATAAACTCTAATCAAATAGGTCCTGCAGGTTTGATAACACTCTCTGGATCTCTCCATAGTCGCAGTCATCACACACCTTCATCACCACCACCATCCTGTCATCTCTCTTCATATCTTAGCTTTTCCTTTATCTGCAGTAGGAGGAAAGAAAATAGATCTATAAGCGAAACGCTTAGTAAGTACTAATCTATCTCACAAAAACTCGTAGTGCATAAAAAGTAATGCAATAATACTGAAACTGAAATGCTAACGCAAATCTGCATGTGCTCATGGTATACAGAAAATGAAACTGGATACTAAACATGCTCACTATCTAACAGGATAATAAGAAATTAATACTGTAAGCTTAGAATTAAAGAAACTAACTTTCTATTTATTCTAAGCATAAAACTTGTTTCACTTTCCTATATCCTTGTAATAGAAATTAATCTTTTAATTTCTGTCTTTTACTTTCTTCTTCTTTCTTTCTTCTTTTTCTTAACTTTTCTTTTCTTTTCTTTGGGCCCAGGCTTAGTACCATCTTTGTTTACGCGCTCTCTAATAGTGACTGAGGTAGCGAGCCTCTAGTCCTATGAGGTAAAGACCTTGGTCTTACCAGGGCCAAGACCTTGGAATTGGTCACCTGGATTTATTTAACGATAACCTTGGAAGTCGGGTACTAGCCTCTTACTTTAAATGATTTACTGGTTAACTCCTTTTAACTAGACCTTTATCTTTTTCTTGATTATAGCTGCTTATTACTGCAAGGAAGGTCCAAACTAAATGCTATGTGTGAATATATAGATGCTAAAATCTGTTCATGTACATTTTGAAACAAGAGAACCCAAAAATCAGCATACATGACTAATAAAAATCTGCACATATGGCTAATAGAAATCTGCACATAAAACTATTAAAAATCTGCACTTAAGCTCAATAAAATGCTTAAACCATTCTAACTAAATGAAGGGTTGTTCTTGCCCTTTGAGTAGCAAGAAAAACTAACCGCATGCTTCAAACTAAAAAGAAAACCTACTGAACTAAAACCCCTTGCAACATATTCACAGCATAAGGCGATAAAAACTGTTGCTGCTAACAATTTCTACACGTGGTGTACCAAAGCATGCATCACTAGATCTACACATGTTGACTCCTTTCCAACGAAGTAAAGCAACAAGAAAAGCTACTGCCGCTATCAACTTCTATCTGATAAAGAAATCTGTTCATCTATTTTCAATAGAATGATCAACTAATAGAAACCGAAACCACATGTTAGCCCTAACAATTTATTCATTTATCTCAGATTTCAAACAGAATTGAATCCCTAACAAGCATAGATTTGGCTTAACACAATTCTACATGCTCAATCACACTAAACAATTTATTACACCTTCTTTGAAACCCACGACAGTCATCCTAAACCCCTAAATTCAATTACTTTCAAAGCATGATTCGGAAACAAGGAAAGCCACTTATCCAAGGTTCACCGCCGAATTCATCCAACCAGGGAACTCACGGCAGATTCACATCAAGGGGAACTACAAATCCGAAAACAAGGAAACGAAATCCAAAGATTCGGAGCAACTCCTACCGCAGGTGAGTAGTACTTACTTGCTTTCTTGGACTTACAACCGAGAAGAAGAAAGAGGAAAACTTTTAGGGCTAAGCGGCTTGCAAAATTTTGGCTTCCTCTTGTACCCGCGAGCTCCTCTCCGTCGGGATCACCACCCACGGTGAAGGATGACTGGAATAAGGCTTCGCCGGTGCCGGAGACCCAAAACCTAGCTTCCTCTTGGTTTCCGCCGAGAGAGAAGGCGCCATTGCGAGGGAGAAGGAGAAGAAAGATTTCGGGAGAAAATGTTGGGTTTTTGGAAAATCCAAAACCTAATTCCCTTTTATATATAAGGGTTTTATTCCAAACTATACTATATCCTTAATTCTTTCTATATAGGGTTAACAAAAATCTCCTAGCTTAGTTGGTCAGGCCGGTTTTGGCTTGGGTCAGTCTGACCCGAGGTCTCGGGTTCAAACTTCGCTTCCAACGCTTTTTGCCTAAACTTCTTTGGTTTTGTAAAAATACTAAACGACCTCCAAAAATTATGCAAAAATACTCTAAAAATTTCTAAAAATCTCTAGAATATTTTAAAAGCATTTTCAAATATCTTTATGGACATTTGAAACTCAGAATAGGAAAAATTGGGTCATTACAATCCCCCATACCTTATAAAAAGTTCATCCTCGAACTTAGAATAACTCTGGATACTTTTGTCTCATACTGTCCTCCCGCTCCCAAGTGATTTCCTCGTGCTTCTGGTTCTGCCAGACGACCTTCACTAGTGGTACTTCTTTGTTTCTCAATCTCTTGACTGCTCTGTCCACTATCTGTTTAGGTCTGCTCTCATAACTAAGATCCTCTTGGATCTGCACTGACTGAGGCTGAATCACTTGGCTTGGGTCATGGAGACACTTCTTTAGCATGGAGGCATGAAATACATTGTGTATTGCTGGCATGTCTTGTGGTAAGTCCAGTCTGTAAGCTACTTTCCCAATCCTCTCTATGATCGGGTAAGGTCCTACATAGCGAGGACTTAATTTGCCCTTCTTGCCAAATCTCATCACTCCCTTCATAGGAGCGACCTTGAGGAAAACTGAATCTCCTACTTGGAATTCCAATGGCCTACGGTGTGTGTCTGTCTGCTCTGGGCAGTCTCAATTCTCTGTCTGATTTTCTGGATTGCTTGAGTAGTCTCGTCTATCACCTCTGTCTGAATGCCCAACTCTGCTTCCATCTCTTTTCTCTCTCCTACTTCTTGCCAGCATATGGGTGATCTGCATTTCCTGCCATATAGTACTTCATAAGGTGCCATCTTGATGGTGGCCTGATAGCTATTGTTGTAAGCGAATTCAGCTAAGCACAAATACTTGCACCAACTTCCTTTGAAATCTAGCGCACAAGCTCTGAGCATATCTTCTAAAATCTGATTCACTCGCTCTGTCTGTCCATCAGTCTGTGGATGGAAAGCTGTACTGAACTTGAGTTTGGTGCCTAGTGCATTCTGAACGCACTCCCAAAAGTGTGAGGTGAAGCGCCCATCTCTATCAGAAACGATAGATTTAGGAACTCCATGAAGTCTGACTACCTCTTTAACATATAGCTGGGCCAACTGCTCTATGGAGTGGGACACCTTGATGGCTAGGAAGTGAGCAGACTTGGTCAATCGGTCTACTATTACCCATATCGCATCATATCCATTAGTGGTTCTTGGAAGACCTGTTATAAAGTCCATGGATATGTCTTCCCATTTCCATTCTGGTATTGGAAGAGGCTGAAGAACTCCTCCTGGTCTCTGGTGTTCTGCTTTGACTCTCTGGCATGTCAAGCAGGTACTGACATACTTAGCTACATCTCTTTTGAGTCCTGACCACCAAAACCTCTATTTCACATCTTGGTACATCTTGGAAGAACCAGGATGCATGGAGTATGGTGTGCTGTGAGCTTCTTCTAAGATCTTCTTCCTCAGTTCTTCATCATTGGGCACGCAAATGCATCTCCCCTGATAAAGAATCCCATTGTCTGTTACTCGAAACTCTGTTTTATCTTCTTTCTGTAACCCTTGCTTGATTTTCTGGATGTCTGGATCTTCACTTTGCTTTCTCTGTACCTCCTCAAGCAATGTGGACTCTAAGGTCAATGCAGAGAGTTGCCTTTCAATAATTTCAAGTCCAAAATCTGACAAATCCTTCTGCAGTGGCAGGGCTAATGATGACAAAGACATCAGGGATGCACTGGATTTTCTGTTGAGTGCATCTGCCACTTTGTTAGCTTTGCCTGGGTGGTAGAGGATTTCACAGTTGTAATCTTTGACCAACTCCAGCCACCTGCGCTGTCTCATGTTTAAGTCCTTCTGAGTGAAGAAGTACTTAAGACTCTGATGATCTGTGAAGATTCTACACTGAACTCCATACAAATAATGTCACCAGAGTTTAAGTGCAAAAACCACAACTGCCAGCTCAAGATCATGAGTAGGGTAGTTCTTCTCATAATCTTTGAGTTGTCTGGAAGCATAAGCTATGACTTTTCCTTCTTGCATGAGGACAGCTCCTAAGCCCATCTTGGAAGCATCACTGTAGATGTCAAAACTCTTGTCGCTCTGTGGAACAGTCAGAATGGGAGCACTGATCAATCTCTTCTTTAGCTCTTGGAAACTCTGCTCACATTTATCTGACCATTCGAATCTCTTATTCTTTCTTGTGAGGGCTGTTAGTGGAGAGGCTATCCTGGAAAAGTCCTCCACGAACTTCCTGTAGTACCCAGCTAAACCAAGGAAGCTTCTGATCTCTCTGACGTTCTTGGGTCTACTCCAGTTGTTGACCGCTTCCACTTTGGCTGAATCCACTTGAATACCTTCTTTAGAAATAATGTGACCTAAAAACGCCACCTGATTTAACCAGAACTCGCACTTTGAGAATTTAGCATAAAGCTGCTTAGTCTGCAGTACTATCCTCAAGTGCGTGTCATGCTCCTCTAGGGTCCTTGAATAGACCAGAATGTCATCGATGAATACAATGACAAATTTGTCAAGATATTCTCTGAACACTCTGTTCATTAGGTCCATGAAGACCGCAGGTGCATTGGTCACTCCAAAAGGCATAACTACAAACTCGTAGTGTCCATATCTGGTTCTGAATACCGTTCTGGGTATATCTCTTTCTTTCACCTTCAGCTGATGGTACCCAGAGCGCAGGTCTATCTTTGAGAACACCGTCGCTCCTCTTAACTGATCAAATAAGTCATCGATCCTGGGAAGGGGGTACTTGTTCTTGATTGTCACTTGATTCAAAGCTCTGTAGTCTATGCACATCCACATTGATCCATCTTTCTTCTTGACAAACAATACAGGAGCTCCCCAAGGTGAGTGACTAGGGCGAATGAAGCCTTTGTCAAGTAACTCCTGTAGTTGCTCTTGTATCTCTTTTAGCTCTGCTGGAGACATGCGATACGGAGCTTTTGAAATTGGACCGGTTCCAGGAACCAATTCAATCTCAAATTCCACCTCTCTGTTGGGAGGTAATCTAGGTAGCTCTTCTGGAAATACTTCTGGATACTCGCATACTACCCGGACCTCCTCCTGCTTGAGTCCCTTCTGCCCTTCTGCCTTTACTATGTATGCAAGAAAACCTGCACACCCTTTAACTAACATCTGGTGAGCTGCTAGAGATGAGAGAAGTTTCTGGGTCTTCTTCCTTGGCACTCCTGTAAACTCAAAAGTTGGTTCACCTTCTGGACTAAAAATCACCTTCCTTCTGCGGCAGTCCACCGAAGCACTGTACTTGCTGAGGAAACCCATACCAAAAATGATATCGAAATCCTGCATGGCGAGAACTATCAGACTGTAATTCTGACCAGTACAGCTCGGAGCCACTGATTGGATTCCATGACTTCCCCAGAAGGTAGGGTCGTCAGGAACTTGGAGTTCATACTCTCTGTAGGCACCTGTAAACTACTGGCAAAAGGTATCGATACAAAAGAATGGGTCGCCCCAGTGTCAAATAGTACAGTAGCTATGTGCTGGAAAATAACTACTTGACCTGTTACGACCGTGGAGGCACTAGGGGAGAATACTCTGGCACCATCAAAGGCTGGAACTGGTGGGGCTTCTAACCTTCCTTGACTGATATAGGGTCCCTCCAATGCTGCTTCCATGTGGTGCAACTGTGCAGGCTGGCCTCCATATTGCAATGGTTGTGGCTGAGGTGCTTTGAATTTGTTAGGACACTCTTTAGCCATGTGTCCTTCCTGACCACAGGAGTAACATCCAGTCCTACCCAAAAGATAGGCTCCTGGATGTGTTCTCCCACATTTGGGACAGGGAGGAAACTTGGTCTGCTTGTTTGCTGGTTCTCCCTTCTGACTACCTCCTGTGTTCCACTGCTTCCTTTTACCTTTGTCTTTCCAGTTCTGTTTTCTTGACTGTGATTTCTAGCTTCCTGCTGTCCTGTCCTCTGTCTTCACTGGCTTATGTTGCGCTCGTTGTGCCTTGATATTGTTCAGGTAGTGTTCAACAATTAATGCTCTACTGATCAACTCTTCACCCGTCTGGGGCCGATGAGCTCCACTGCTCACATTCAGTGCTATCTGGGGTCTCAGCATTCTGAGCATCAGCCTGACTCGCTCCTTCTCTGTACTTACTAGCTCTGGGCAGAGACGAGCTAGTCTGTTGAACTTCTTGGCTGCTTCCTCCATTGACAGGTCACCTTGCTTGAACTCTATAAACTCCTCGTAGTGCTTGTTGGTGATCTGCAGGTGGAAGAACTCTTCATAAAACTCTGACTGAAAATCATCTCAGCTCATCTGATCAGCCGCTCTCTTGGTCTTTTTCCTCTCCCACCACATACGAGCATCTCAAGACAGGCAGAAAGAGGCGCACTTGACCTTCTCGACTTCTAGTCAGTCTGACCCGAGGTCTCGGGTTCAAACCTCGCTTCCAACGCTTTTTGCCTAAACTTCTTTGGTTTTGTAAAAATACTAAACGATCTCCAAAAATTACGCAAAAATACTCTAAAAATTTCTAAAAATCTCTAGAATATTTTAAAAGCATTTTCAAATATCTTTATGGACATTTGAAACTCAGAATAGGGAAAATTGGGTCGTTACACACACGACGTCCAAGAAGAGGAGAGGAATATAGCAGAAGATCAAGAAGTCTTTAGCTATAAGGAAAGGTACAACTAGTTCTTTATTCCGCTGCGAACTAGTTTAGTTTTTCTTTGTATAGATCCTAAAATACCAACACAAGAGGCTAGCAATTTTGTGTTTCGATTTTGTACTTCGATTTTGTCTTTCGATCTTGTGCTTCGATTTTGTCTTTCGATCTTGTGCTTTGATTAAAGTCTCTTTAGTTAAACCTAGGGTTTACTGTGAAGAGATTAAATATTCAATTTCTTTGAAACACTTTGTCTAGGAAGTGGTGGATGATCTCATAACCAAGAAGGTCGTGTGCCTCGCCAATGACCTGGAAGCCAATCCTTGAAATAGATATTTAATCAACTTCTGTAATATGGTTTAACTACTGAAGAACACTTGAGTTGAACTTGGAGTAAAAATGTTAAGTTTCGCTTCCAATCCAAGTTTAACTTATGAAGAACACATTGTTTGAACTTGGAGTAAAAATACTAAGTTTCATTTCCAATCTAAGTTTAAGAACACATGGGTTGCTAGGAAAAGTTCTGTGCTTGTACAAATTTTTATATAGGGGAAACAGAATGGAATTCCGAGTAGCACCCAACACATACAAAAGCTAGGCTTATAGTATACATCCCAACACCTGCCTGATATACCACTAACCCATGTGTGGTTATGTGGGCAGATCCATGTAACTGCCGATGTGCTCAACAATAATGGAGCTACCAATCGCTCAGCATACAATCATGCGAGATGGTGCATGACACTATGCATGAAAAACCCTGACCATATCTACCTCCAAAAATATTTACCAAATATTCATGGATCGAATCATCAAATCTAGGTACATATGCCAGATATGGTAAATGACTAGTCCGGTGTATCGTAAGGCATAGTATGTCACTATCGCTATAAGCATAAATAATCAAGGCAATAATAATTTATAAATGTAGAACAGATAAAAGCATGCAACAGGTATCATGTAGTGACATACCAAAGCAATGATAAACATAATTATTACTAAAGGCTATAACCTACTATGCATATCAACATGACATAACAAAAGAGATAAGTCAAGGTACCCGCCTCAAATAGAAGATCCAATCAAGCCAAATCCAAGGTCGAGACGCTCATCTCAAATCAAAGTCCTGCATCGATCAATATATATATATATATATATTTATTTAGCTAAAATTCATAAGAATTAGATAGCTAGATAAAATCCCCAAAACTAATTTAGGGAAACCCCTAATCAACATAGTCATTTTCCTATCTAAATTAAATCTAATGATTAACTAGGGTTAACTACCTTAACCCTAATCATTCCATTAGATTAATTCTAAACCTAATCAATCTACATATGATCAACTAATTACAACTTTCAATTCAAACCACAATCGACAACAAAGATCAATTAGCTATCCTTACCTCACTTCACAACCGCTGTTGATCCTCAGTCAAGGAGTGTGTTTCCTGCTGGAAACAAGGTGAGCTGCTGGGACAAACAAGAAAACGCCACTGCCTAGATCCAGAGAACAAAATCTCACCTCTCACGACCCTGTTCTGTTGATTCACAGCCAAAGAGATTGTTGTTGCCAGGAAAGAGCAACTATCGATGACCAAGAAAACCCCACAATCTAGATCCACCGAACCCTACACATGTTGGACAAATCCACTAAACGGGTCAAGAAGAGGAGATCATGAATTCAACCAAGAATCAATACATCACTAAAGTCCAACATCTAATTAGTTTCCCTTACCTCCAAGATCTCAGCTAGGGAACGGGTGAGGTCGGCTGCCGACGCTAGGGTAGAGGGAATGGGAACTCAATCGCTCTAGTGAGGGTTAGCTCAATCCTCGCAGCAGCGACGAAAGATTCAAGCTAGCATAACAAGCGTCGCGCCTTGGATCAGGACGACGAGAACTCGGCCGGAGCTAGGGTAGAGGGATGCTCTACGGGTTGGCAAAGAAAAGTGAATAATCAAAAAATAGGAAAAAAGAGGCCGTCAGAGAGGGGCGTCAAAGATCAAGAAGAAGAAGATCAAGAGGGCGGCATGGTAGAATTGCACGAAGAGGCAGAGGGAAGGTTTCAACGCAGAGAGGGGAGGAGATCGAGGGAAGAAGTGCCTGACTTCCCTTTTGCCACGGCTTTTGTTCACGAGGGAGGAAGAAGAAACAACGCGAGGAAGGGTGGCGCTGTCGGGTGGAAGACATGGGGACGATGAGGGGATCGGGAGGAAGAAAGGGCACTGTTGTGTGAAGGCTCGGGATGGGTTCGACATCGGGCGCAGTGGAGGAAATGAAGGAAAAGAAAATAAAAGAAGAAAGAAAAGAAAACTAAATATTTCCTCGTTTAAATGGGGTAGCCTAAACAAACTTTCCCGTGACCCAAATTTCATCCCGGTAACCTACACCATACGGTCTCCGAAAAATTCCCAGAAAATTTCTAAAAATTCCAGGAAATTCCGTTAAGGTTATTCCTCTATTTAACCATATTATTTAATTACTATTTGTTTAAGTATTTTACAGGTCAAGTCTAATTTAATTTAATTTTAGTTTAGTTTATTTTAATTTAATTTGAATTTGAATTTAATTTATTTTAATTTTAGTTTAGCTTTAGTTAATTAAATTTTTAGATAAGTTTATTTTTAGTTAATTTAATTTTAATTTATTTTAGTTAATTTTAATTTTTAGTTAAGTTGATTTTTAGTTAATTTAATTTAAATTCAAATTTAAATCTTCATTTAATTTAAGTTTTAGTTAATTTTGAAATTTAATTTAAGTTAATTTTTAAATTAAGTTTTAATTTAATTTACTTTGTAGTTTAAATTCAAGTTTAAGTTAATTTAACTAAATTTAATTTAAGTTAATTTATTTTAATTTAATTTTAATTTTAATTTTAAGTTAATTTTAAGTTTAAGTTTAATTTTAAATTTTATTTTATTTTTAGGTTTTATTTTTAATTTTAATTTTAATTTTAGTTTAATTTATGTTTTTTAATTTTAGTTATAATTAACTTCAAGTTTTAAGTTTAACATAATTTAATTTAATAAGTTTAATTTAATTTACATTTAATTTAATTTTTAGTTAAGTTAATTTTAAATTTGATTTTTAATTTTTGTTTTACTTTTCATTATGTTAGTTTAAAATAATTTTTAAGGTAGTTTTTAAGTTAAACTAATCTTAAAAAAAATTTTAAGTTAAAAAATTTTTAAAATAATTTTTTTATGATAAAATGTTTTTAAAATATTTTTTTAAGTTAAAATAATTTTTATGTTAGATTAATTTTTAAAATATTTTTTTAAGTTAAAATTATTTTTTGGTTAAATTAATTTTTAAAATATTTTTTACTTTAAATTAATTTTAAAAATATTTTTTTTAAGTTAAAATAATTTTTAAGTTTAATTAATTTTTAAAATAATTTATAAGTTAAACTAATTTTTTAAATATTTTTTTAGTTAAAATAATTTTTATGTTAAGTTAATTTTTAAAATATTTTTTTTAATTAAAATAATTTTTTAAAATAATGTTTATGTTAAATTAATTTTTAAATTATTTTTTTAAGTTAAATTAATTTTTTAAGTTAAAACAATAATTTAATATAATTTAAAATTGAATTTTCAATTTAATTTAAATTAAATTAAATTAAATTTAAATTTAATTTAATTTAATTTAAATTTAATTTAAATTGATTTTATTTAAATTTAAATTTTAAAATTCTTAGTCATGTCACTTGGTCTATGTTTTAAATCAAGGAGTCCTAAAATTTTTGTGAGATGAGTTAAGTTTAATTTCAGGGTTTGGTTTAACTTTGTGTAAGATTCAGGTTTAGCTTTAGACTCAACAAACAGACATTCTTTGGATACATTTTTGGGCTATGGTGAGTCACTTGGACGTCATTAGAGTAACCATGCCTTCGAGGTTTTTCAAATTGTCTCATCCTATAACACCCCACCCTCCTCACTACTAGTCTGTGAGAGTGGAGCACTACTGGACTACTAACTTAACATAATTAGAGTTGTTCACATGTAAATATCAATACATAAACTCTTTAAACATGCAATTAGTGACAGCGGAAAACTTAAACAACTATTCCTATCATATTCACAAGCATAAGTTCATAACTAACACTACGTATCAATCTGAACATGCTAAACACATATCTATTAATCTGAACATACATGCAATAATACTACAACTCAAATAAATAGAACTAATGTGCACCACAAAAGAATTCTAAAACATAATTATTCCATAAGCAAATCTAACATCAAAGGAAAAATAATTCTAACATTCTGAATACAAAATCTTAATAAATTTCTAAACTAAGTCCCAAGACTTCTATAGTCCAAACATCACACATCCATTAGCACCTCCTTGTCGCCTTCCTTCGCTATAGCTTTTCCTTTCCTTTATCTGCAGTAAGAGGAAATGCAACTATAAGCAAAATTGATTAGTAAGCGCTATCTAACTCACAAAACTCGAATATGCATGTAACATGAAGAAATCTAAAACTGAATGCTAAGGAAGAAATACTACTCATGCTCATCTAACAGCAAAAGAAACATAGCATACTGAAATACTAAAGATGTAAGCAAATCCAAACAACATGTCAGCATATAAGAAAACTAAACTTGCTAAATTTTAAACTTATGTGAAGCTTATTTCACTTGTTTAAAATCTTATACTTTTATACTTGAAAATAATAATCTTTGGGGCCCAGGCTTAGTACCATTGCGCGTTTCCTAATAGAGACTGAGGTAGCGAACCACTAGTCCTACAAGGGTAAAGACCTCGGTCTTACCAACACCGAGACCTCGGAAACAGTCACTTGGATTTGTTTAACGATAACCTCGGAAGTCGGGTACTAGCCTTCTCAAGTAAAATACTTATACTTGTCAATACTTCTAATACAAGAATGCTTCTTTCAAAAACTGAAATGCTTAAACAAATTCTAACATTGAAATGCTTAAACAAAAATCAGCATTCGAAGCTTTAACAAAAGAAAACTGCATACTATGCTAATAAAAATTCTGCATACTTTGCTAACAAAATTCTGCATACTATGCTAATCAAACTTCTGCATACTAAGCTAACAAAATTCTGCATACTATGCTAATCAAAATACTGCATATTAAGCTAACACAATTCTGCATATTAACTTAATAAAAATCTGCACTATAAACTCAAAAGGGATGTTCGTGCCCTTTTACAACACAGACCGAAGCCATCAGTAGGGCTGCTCGTGCCCACTTCATAGCACAGACAAACTAAACAGCAGCTCCAAATCAAACAGTAAGGAACCATGCATTAAGGTAACAGAATCCAAACCATTAATCCAAACTATTAAGGTAACAGCATGAAGAAAACTACATGCTCAAGAATTAAAACTAAAACTGTTTGTTCATATCCAAATCTAACAAATTCTGAATTAAGTTTCATGGCAGCAAACTTTAAAACAAATCGAAACTACAACAGTTTCCCCTATTCAGTGCCATGGCAAGGAAACTAAAAGAGACAAATTGCTCAACATACTTAACCCTTTCATGTTCTATCTTTGAGTCTCATGGCAGCAAGCCCTAAATCAGAATCTTCACAGCAAAATTCGAAAACAAGAAGAAGCTAGATCCCTATCAATCCAAAATTCCTCACGGCATATTCCAAAACCAAAAGAAACTCTAAACCGAAACTCGAACTACCCTTACCGCAGGTGAGCAGCACTTACTATGGTTTCTTGGACTCACAACTGGAAAAGAACTTCTAGGGTTTACGGATTGCTCGAATTTCCGGATCCTCTTCGTGCCCACAAGCTCTCCTCGACGAGAGGATCATGATGGTGGTGAAATCACTCGAAAATCTCCCTAGGTCGGTCGTCGGAAAACAAACCCTAGCTTCCCCTTATTTTCTGCTCGAGCCCGCTGTTGCACGCAGAAGAGGAGAAGGGAAAGGAATTAGGTTTTTGGGAAAACAACTCAAGTTCTCCTCTTAATACCCAATTATTTCCGTTAACTATGTACCACATAAATATATTTCGCTATCTCTTTTATCAGTACGGCCCGCTTGGGCACTTGGCTATCGCGCTTCTCTTTAAGTCTTGGACTAGGTCGCGGGTTCGAACCTCGGCTGAACCTATTTATTTTTTGAAACTTCTTCCTTTTGGTAAAAATACCAAACGAACCCCAAAAATTACATAAAAATACTGTAAAAATCCCTAAAAATTTCTAGAATATTTCTAAAGCATTTCTAAATATTTTTAACCACCATTAGAACTCATAATGAGGAAATTTGGGTTGTTACAATTCCCCATACCTTATAACAAGTTCGTCCTCAAACTTAGAATAACTCTGGATATTTCTGTCTCATGTTGTCCTCACGCTCCCAAGTAACTTCCTCGTGCTTATGATTCTACCAGATGACCTTCACTAGTGGTACCTCTTTGTTCCTTAGCCTCTTAACTTCTCTGTCCACTATCTGTGTAGGTCTGCTCTCATAGCTCATATCCTCTTGGATCTGCACTGACTGAGGCTGAATCACTTGGCTAGGGTCGTGGAGACACTTCTTTAGCATAGAGACATGAAATACATTATGTATTGCCGACATGTCCTGTGGTAAGTCCAGCTTGTAAGCTACTTCCCAATCCTTTCTGTGATCAGGTAGGGTCCTACGTAGCAGGGACTTAACTTGCTCTTCTTGCCAAATCTCATCACTCCCTTCATCGGAGCAACTTTGAGAAAGACCGAATCCCCTACTTGGAATTCAAGTGGCCTACGACGTGTGTCAGCGTAACTTTTCTGTCTACTCTGGGCAGTCTCAATTCTCTGTTTGATCTTCTGAATAGCCTGAGTGGTTTCTTCTATCATCTCGGTCTCCCTGCCCAATTCTGATTCCATCTCTTTTCTTTCTCCAGCCTCCAACCAGCATATAGGTGATCTACACTTTCTGCCATATAGTGCTTCGTATGGTGCCATCTTGATAGTGGCCTGATAGCTATTGTTGTAGGCGAATTTAGCTAAGTACAGATACTTGCACCAACTGTCCTTAAAGTCTAATGCACAAGCCCTGAGCATGTCTTCTAAAATCTGATTTACTCGTTTTGTCTGTCCATCAGTCTGAGGATGGAAGGTCGTGCTGAACTTGAGTTTGGTGCCTAATGCATTCTGTACACACTCTCAAAAATGGGAGGTGAAGCGCCCATCCCTATCGGAAACAATCGACTTCGGGACTCCGTGAAGTCTGATCACTTCCTTAACATATAGCTGTGCCAACTGCTCTATAGAGTGGGACACCTTGATAGCTAGAAAATGGACAAACTTGGTCAATCTGTCCACTATCACCCATATCGCATCATATCCATTAGTAGTTCTTGGAAGACCTGTTATGAAGTCTATGGATATTTCTTCCCACTTTCACTCTGGCATTGGAAGAGGCTATAGAACTCCTCCTGGTCTCTGGTGTTCTGCTTTGACTCTTTGGCATGTCAGGCAGGTACTGACATATTTTGTAACATCTCTCTTGAGTCCAAACCACCAGAATCTTTGTTTCAAATCTTGATACATCTTGGTGGAACCAGGATGCATGGAGTATGGTGTACTATGAGCTTCTTCTAGAATCTTCCTCCTCAATTCCTCATCATTGGGAACACAAAGGCGGCTCCTCTGATAAAGAATTCTACTATCTGATACTCGAAACTCTGAATTTTCTTCTTCTTGTATCCCTTGCTTGATCTTCTGGATATCTGGATCTTCACTTTGCTTTCTCTGTATATCCTCAAGCAAGGTTGACTCTAAGGTCAATGCAGAGAGTTGCCCATAAACAATTTCGATTCCAAAATCTGATAATTCCTTCTGCAGTGGCAGTGCTAATGATGACAAGGACATCAGAGTTGCACTGGACTTTCGACTTAGTGCATCCGCCACTTTGTTAGCTTTACCTGGGTGGTAGAGGATTTCACAGTCATAATCTTTAACCAACTCTAGCAACCTGCGCTGTCTCATGTTTAAATCCTTCTGGGTAAAGAAATACTTCAAGCTCTGATGGTCGGTGAAGATTCTGCACTGAACTCCATACAAATAATGTCGCCAGAGTTTTAGTGCAAAGACCATAGTTGCCAACACAAGATCATGAGTGGGGTAATTCTTCTCATAGTCTTTGAGTTGTCTGGAAGCATAAGCTATAACCTTCCCTTCTTGCATGAGAACAGCTCTAAGGCCCATCTTGGAAGCATCACTGTAGATGTCAAAACTCTTGTCACTCTCTGGAACAGTCAGGATGGGAGCACTGGTAAGTCTTTTCTTCAATGCTTGGAAACTTTGCTCACATTTATCTGACCATTCAAACTTCTTGTTCTTCCTAGTTAGGGTTGTTAGTGGAGAGGCTATCTTGGAAAAGTCCTCCACGAATTTCCTGTAATACCCAGCTAAACCAAGGAAGCTTCTGATCTCCCTAGCATTCTTGGGTCTACTCCAGTTGTTGACCGCTTCTATTTTGGCTGGATCCACCTGAATACCTTCTTTAGAAATGATGTAACCTAGAAACGCCACTTGCTCCAACCAGAACTCGCACTTTGAGAATTTAGCATAAAGCTGCTTTTGCTGAAGGGTCTGCAGTACTACTCTCAAGTGTGTGTCATGCTCCTCTGGGATTCTTGAATAGATCAGAATGTTGTCGATGAACACGATGACAAACTTGTCAAGATATTCTCTGAACACTCTGTTCATTAAGTCCATGAAGACCGCAGGTGCATTAGTCACTCCAAAAGGCATGACTACAAACTCATAGTGTCCATATCTGGTCCTGAAAGCTGTTCTAGGTATATCACTTTCTTTCACTTTCAACTGATGGTACCCAAAGCGCAGGTCTATCTTAGAGAACACTGTTGCCCCCTTTAACTAATCAAATAGATCATCTATTCTGGGAAGAGGGTACTTGTTCTTAATTGTCACTTTGTTCAACGCTCTATAATCTATGCACATTCGCATAGATCCATGTTTCTTCTTGACGAACAACACTGGAGCTCCCCATGGTGAGTGACTAGGCCGGATGAAACCTTTGTCAAGTAGCTCCTGGAGTTGTTCTTGTAGTTCTTTCAATTCTGCTGGAGCCATTCGGTACGAAGCTTTTGAAATTGGACCGGTACCAAGAACCAACCCAATTTCAAACTCCACTTCTCTGTTGGGAGGTAGTCCAGGTAGCTCTTCTGGAAATACCTCTGGATACTCACAGACTACCCGAACATCCTCCTGCTTGGGTCTTTCTTATTCTTTTGCATTCACAATGTGCGCAAGAAAACCAGTACATCCTTTAGCTAACATCTGGTGAGCTGTGAGGGAAGAGAGGAACTTCTGGGTCTTCCTCTTCGGCACTCCCGTAAACTCAAAGGATGGTTCACCTTCTAGGCTGAAAATCACTTTCCTTCTGCGGCAGTCCACCGAAGCACTATACTTACTGAGGAAATCCATACCTAGAATGACATCGAAATCTTGCATCGCAAGGACTACTAGATCAACATATAGCTCTCGATCTGAAATTCTGACTGGTACAGCCCGAAGCCACTGGTTGGATTCCATGACTTTCCCAGAAGGTAGGGTCATTAAAAATTTAGAGTTCATGCTCTCTGTAGGCATCTAAAATTCTTTGGCAAAGAGTATTGATATAAAAGAATGGATCACCCCAGTATCAAATAGTGTCGTAGTTAAATGCTGAAAAATAACTACTTGACCTGTTACGACCGTAGAGGCACTAGCAGCCTCCTCTTTGGTGAGGGAGAATACTCTGGCACTGGCTGAAACTGGTGGGGCTTCCAATCTTCCTTGACTGAGCTGAGGTCCGTCCAGAGTTGCAGGCATGTAGTGTAACTGAGGCTTGTTCCCATATTGTGCTGCTTGTTGCTAAGATTCTTTGAGCTTGTTAAGACATGCCTTAGCCAGATGCCCTTCTTGACCACATGAATAACATCCAGTCATACCCAAAAGACAGGCTCCTAGATGTACTCTCCCACATTTGGGACAGAGAGGAAACTTAGCCTGCTTGTCTGTAGAACCTCCTTTTTGGTTTCCTCTTGTATTCCACCGTTTCCTCTTATTATCTTTGCCCTTCCAGTGATGCTTACTTGCCTGAGGTTTCTGACTCCCTATTGTCTTGTCTTCCATCTTGACTGGCTTGAATTACATTTGTTGTGCCTTGATGTTGTTCAGATAGTGCTCAGCGACCAATGCCCTGTTGACCAGCTCTTCACCAGTCTGTGGTCGGTGAGTCCCACTACTCACGTTAAGTGCTATTTCTGGCCTCAACATTCGGAGCATCAGTCTGACTCATTCTTTCTCTGTACTTACAAGCTCTGGGCAGAGACGAGCTAGTCTGTTGAATCTCTTTACTACTTCTTCCATTGATAGGTCACCTTGTTTGAATTCTAAAAATTCCTCATAATGTTTATTGGTGATCCATTGGCGGAAGAATTCTTCGTGAAACTCCGTCTCGAAGTCAGCCCAGCTCATCTGATTGACTGCTCTCTTGCTCTTAACTCTCTCCCACCACATATGAGCATCCCCTGATAGGCAGAAATAGGCACACTTGACCTTCTCAACTTTTGGCCAGTCAAGAAGCTCCATGGTGCTCTCCAGTGTCTTAAACCAAGCCTGAGCATCCCAGGGCTCAGTCGTGCTGGAGAAACTTTCTGGCTTCAGCTTTAGCCACTGTATCAGGTATGCTTCCTATCTTTTAGGTGTTGTGGGGACTTCCAGGGCGGCTGGTGGAACCTCAGTCACCACTGGAGTTGTTAGGTTTTTCGGGCTACGAAAATCGCTTTTTCGCGTCGCGGAAACCCCGAAAGCCCCTAGCCATGGATTTGTGTGAAGAAAATTTGCGAAAAACTTATGAGTACGAGTTTACTATCTAGATCTACACTTAGATCTACATGTTAAGAAATTTTACCTTTGAAGCGTGCCCTCGCAAAATTCCCGCTTGTCCAAGGTACGTGTCGGATCTCCAAAGTATCAAGGTAGATACTTCTCTAGTTATATCCACACGAACAAGGAGTGCTCTCTAGCACTCAAGGACGGAGAAGAGAGCCCCAAGTGTGCTAGCACTTTCTAGAGCTCTCAGATAGAATTTGAAAAAGGAGAAAAGAGAGAAAAACAAGAAGACTCTCACATACTCAACTAGTAGTATACTCTTCTTGTGTCCTTCACACTCTCTTATCTTTTCTTGGATGAAACTCAACACCTTCTCACCTTCCAAAACCCCATGGAAACAGCAAGGAGAAGCAATCATCCAAGGCAGAAGAAGCTAGAATGAATGCAAATCAATTGCATTCACCCATCATCAAGTGTGTGGCCGGCCACACAAATGTAACCCCCTCATTTAATGTGGTCGGCCACATTAAAAGGAATGGGTGTGTAACCTCCATGAGGTGGCACACCATTATGAGGTGGTGATGATGTGGCAAGGATGTGTCATGCCATGTAGGATGAGTCAACCTACATGATGTGGCAATGCATCAAGTCAAACTTGATGTTTCAACTTCCATTTGGTCAAGTCAAAATTGACCAATTTCTTCCTTGTTGAGTTAAATCCAACCTTTGATTCAAGTCAATTTTAATTTAATGAATCTCAATTCATTAATATAAATTGACTCAATGAATCAAATTTAAATTAGACTCATTCAACAATTGAATCTAATTGAGTCTAACTCAATAAGTCTAATTTGAATCCAATCTTTGGTGCATCATATGAACCTAATCCAATTGGTTCATCATATAAACCTAATCTCCATCCACTTGTTCTTTGTGTGTGACCCAATAGGTTCTTGTAACGTTGGCAATGTTTCTAAACTCCTTTAGAAACATAAGCAATGAGTGGCATCTAGCAATACATCATTGCTACCCAAGTTACAAGAATGTTGAGATCCAACATCACCTTGTGACTACTAATTGTGACTCCTCACAATATGTGACAAGTGTCCTTCTATCCTAGACATCTAGATTGGTCAATGTGAGGCATAGATTGTGTCATCCTCTGACCAATCTAAATCTTGAACTCCAAGTAGACTCACTAAATCAAATGAGCTCAATATCCTATATTAACTCATTTGGGCATGTCCATACACTTCGTGGTCTCACTCTATCAAGAATACCGATGTCTCTCCCGTCATATAGGAGGGATAGATCCCATCTACATCACTCACATCCCTCCGCATAATTTGTTACATACCCAGTAATCGCCTTTATAGTCCACCCAGTTACGGGTGACGTTTGACGAAACCAAAGTACATAACTCCTTATGTAAGGAACCATGGTGACTTCAGGTCTAAGGACTAGTAGTCATACTAATAGCCACATGAGAAAGTATATGACACTCATATAACGATCCATGATACTTTCTCATGCCGGGTCATTCAGTATACATTCTCTAATGTATACCCATGTGTCAACTTGATATCTCTATATCCATGACTTGTGAAATCAAGTCATCGAGTTGACCTACATGCTAGTCTTATTGCATTAACATTGTCCCTGAATGTTAATACTCGACTAGGAATGATTAAGAGTAGTGTTTCCTATATCATCTCACTATCGGTTCAACTAACCGATTGATATAGGTGAGAACCATCTACTCAAGGACATTATTATACATAGTTTATTTGGCACCAATACAAGTAAGTATAATAACCAAAATCCAAATGCCTTTATTTATATAGAATATGATACAATAAGTCCAAAATACAATCATCAAATGATTGGCTCTAGGGCTCTAGCTAACTGGAGTCTCCACATTGATAGTTGGAGGAGTGGGAGGGACTGGCTGCCGATTTGCCATCAGATTGACGATCACTTGTTGTTGCTCAGCTACTTGCCTTTGAAGTTGAGCAACAACTTCAAAGCGATCAGGTTCAGTTGTTCTAGGCTCTTCATTCTCTTGGGCTCGATCCTCAGTATGAGCGGTACGGGGACGTCCTCTTCTTGACATCTAGTTATATAGAAAGAGAAAAACTAAAATCGTCTCTATTCTTCCTAGGCATATATATAAAAACATAGAAGAACCAAACAAGAACTTTTATCTAACTTTTGCACTTATAAGCAAATATTTCTAGGATTTCTCTATACTACCAATAATAAGGAAAAGCATACAAAATAAAATAATTTTTAAATACTTTGTTACTTGAAGACGGCAAGGATGGTGCTGATGTGTGATGCTGGAGAATAGGAACGACTCTGATACCAACTTGTAACACCCCACCCTCCTCACTACTAGTCTATGAGGGTGGAGCGCTACTGGACTACTAACTTAACATAATTAGAGTTGTTCACATGTAAATATCAATACATAAAACTCTCTAAACATGCAATTAGTGACAACGGAAAACTTAAACAACTCATCCTATCATATTCACAAGCATATGTTCACAACTAACACTACGTATCAATCAGAAAATGCTAAACACATATCTATTAATCTGAATATATATGCAATAATACTACAACTCAAATAAATTGAACTAATGTGCACCACAAAAGAATTCTAAACATAATTATTCCATAAGCAAAACTAACATCAAAGGAAAAATAATTCTAACATTCTTAATACAAAATCTTAATAAATTTCTAAACTAAGTCCCAAGGCTTCTATAGTCCAAACATCACACATCCATCCGCACCTCCTTGTCGCCTTCCTTCGCTATAGCTTTTCCTTTCCTTTATCTGCAGTAAGAGGAAATGCAACTATAAGCAAAATTGCTTAGTAAGCGCTATCTAACTCACAAAACTCGAATATGCATGTAACTGGAAGAAATCTAAAACTGAATGCTCAGGAAGAAATACTACTCATGCTCATCTAACAGCAAAAGAAACATAGCATATTGAAATACTAAACATGTAAGCAAATCCAAACAACATGTCAGCGTATAAGAAAACTAAACTTGTTGAATTTTAAACTTATGTGAAGCTTATTTCACTTGTTTAAAATCTAATACTTTTATACTTGAAAATAATAATCTTTTGGGCCCAGGCTTAGTACCATTGCGTGCTCCCTAATAGAGACTGAGGTAGCGAACCACTAGTCCTACAAGGGTAAAGACCTCGGTCTTACCAGGACCGAGACCTGAGAAACGGTCACCTGGATTTGTTTAACGACAACCTCGGAAGTCGGGTACTAGCCTTCTCAAGTAAAATACTTATACTTGTTAATACTTCTAATGCAAGAATGCTTCTTTCAAAAACTGAAAAGTTTAAACAAATTCTAACATTGAAATGCTTAAACAAAAATCTGCATTCGAAGCTTTAACAAAAGAAAACTCCATACTATGCTAATAAAAATTCTGCATACTTTGCTAGCAAAATTCTGCATACTATGCTAATCAAAATTCTGCATATTAAGCTAACACAATTCTGCATACTAACTTAATAAGAATCTGCACTATAAACTCTAAAGGGCTGTTCGTGCCCTTTTACAACACAAACCGAAGCCATCAGTAGGGCTGCTCATACCCACTTCATAGCACAGACAAACTAAACAGTAGCTCCAAATCAAACAGTAAGGAAGCATGCATTAAGGTAACAGAATCCAAACCATTAATCCAAATTATTAAGGTAACAGCATGAAGAAAACTACATGCTCAAGAACTAAAATTAAAACTGTTTGTTCATATCCAAATCTAACAAATTCTGAATTAAGTTTCATGGCAGCAAACTTCAAAACAAACCGAAACCATAACATTTCCCCTGTTCAGTGCCACGGCAAGGAAACTAAAAGAGACAAATTGCTCAACATACTTAACCCTTTCATGTTCTATCTTTGAGTCTCATGGCAGCAAGCCCTAAATCAGAATCTTCACAGCAAAATTCGAAAACAAGAAGAAGCTAGATCCCTATCAATCCAAAATTCCTCACGGCATATTCCAAAACCAAAAGAAACTCTAAACTAACACTCAAAACTACCCTTACCGTAGGTGAGTAGCACTTACTATGGTTTCTTGGACTCACAACCGGAAAATAACTTCTAGGGTTTGCGGATAGCTCGAATGTTCGGCTCCTCTTCGTGCCCACAAGCTCTCCTCGACGAGAGGATCGTGATGGTGGTGAAATCGCTCGGAAATCTCCCTAGGTCGGTCGCCGAAAAACAAACCCTAGCTTCCCCTTGTTTTCCACCCGAGCCCGTCTTCGCACGCAGAAGAGGAGAAGGGAAAGGAATTAGGTTTTCGGGAAAACAACTCAAGTTCTCCTCTTAATACCCAATTATTTCCGTTAACTATCTACCACATAAATATATTTTTCTATCTCTTTTATCAGCACGGCTCGCTTGGGCGCTTGGCTATCGGGCTTCGCTTTAAGTCTTGGACCGGGTCGGAGGTCGCGGGTTCGAACCTCGGCCGAACCTATTTATTTTTTGAAACTTCTTCCTTTTGGTAAAAATACCAAACGAACTCCAAAAATTACATAAAAATACTCTAAAAATAACTAAAAATCTCTAGAATATTTATAAAGCATTTCTAAATATTTTTAACAACCATTAGAACTCATAATGAGGAAATTTGGGTTGTTACACATCCACTGAACTTAGGACGAAACCTTAGTCTAACTAGTTAGGATCTGTAAGGGGTAGCCTCAGTTAGTTCCACTCAGCCAAGTGCACCCGGTCGAAGTCATATCTTCCTAGACATGCATAGACAGATCTTCCCTAACTTACTATCATCCAAAACTTTACCAGTACCGTAGGTCAAGTTAAACTTTGTCCCTTTTTAAACTAATCCTAATTACCCTGCCGGGTAAGTTATTTTTGGAGGTGCAAGCTAATCTAGAGTCTCCCCCTAAATTATCGATTTCCCTTTTAAGATTTTTAATTTGTAATTTTAAATTTAAGTTTTAAATTTTGGATTAATTAGATTGGTAAAAATGTCCTTCTTTAAAAGAGTGTATTTAATATTTAAATTTTCTTTCAATTTTAATTTTATTAAGTTAATTGAATTGTCTTTCTTTAATAGATTACTATTTAAGTTTTTATTAGTTTTTAGATTTGAATTGATAAATTGTTTGAATTATATTTCTTTAAAGGTTTATCTTTTAACTTGTTATTAATTGTTAATTTCAAATTTAATTTTGAATTTGTTAAATTTGGTTTTGATTTTAATAGAGCGTTTGAATTTATCCTTATATCTTCTTTGTCTTTTAAGTTCATATTATTAGTTAACTTTATTAGATTAGTCTTATCTTTAAAATTTTCTTGGCTTTGGATAGAATTTTCTAGATTGATATTGTCTAAATTATTAAATAATTTATTAAGGTATTTATTAATTTCATCTAAATCTATTTCATTGTTTTTTTAATTCAACTTTATTTTAATGTTTGAATTAATTATTTCTGAATTGATTTGTTCAATGTTTTGTTTGACCAAGTCATGGTTGACGTCAATTTGATCAAAGTCTTGATTGACTTGATCAAAATCTAGATACTGTAGGATCGTTGGGCCGGCTAGGAGGGGGTTGTTGGATATCCTGCTAACAGAAAAGGAAAACAAACCCTCCTCGAACTCTTTAAGCTAATACTTGCATAAATAAACTAAGCAGTAAATTAAAAGCATAAAGAAAAGCGAGGCAAAAGTATTTACTTGGTTACAACCGATGTGGTTGTTAATCCAAGGAAGATTAAGCTCAAATAAAAATCTCCTTCAGGCGGAGAAGCCTCGTACAACAATGTAGCGTAGAAAACAGAAGCTTAGACTAAAAGAGAGCGTGCAAGCACTGGATTTACCATCAGTGAGTTCATTACAAAGCTTCTGGACCAAGGCTATATTTATAGCCTTGGTCGGGGCGCCTGCAAGGGTTCCGGGCGCCCTGGGGGATAAAAGTTATCCCCCAACGTTCAGATCGAGTCAAAACTCGATCTGGTCGATTTTACTTCTCAGGGCGCCCTGGAGGGTTCCGGGCGCCCTGGGCTGCTCAGGGTGCCCCAGACTGCTCAGGGCGCCCTGAGCCCTGAAGTCAACATAGTTGAGTTTTTCGTCTCCGGTTCAGCTCGTCTAGGTCCGGGTCTTGTTCGCTCCGGCTCCGCTAGCTTGGGTGATCTCGGCCATCCGGAATAGGGCTCACCCAAACCCAAGTTCCGGCCTTCTCCTCGAGTAGCCTTCCTTCCCGGTTTCTCGTCCCTTGAACGCCACGCACGTTCTTCTCGTCCACCGGTGTACTCTTCCGCGGTCACCTCATCCCTCGGACGCACCGAGCCCGTCGGCTCTCTCCCCGTGCCGTCCTTCTCGCTAGCCGCGTCTTCCGCTCGACTTCCTGTGTTCCTAAGCTCCTGCACACTTAGACACAAGGGTTAAACAAACGCAGGACCTAACTTAGCTTGTTTGATCACATCAAAACACCTTGGGGTTCCAACAGATAGTCATGCAACATACTAGGGATAATTTCATAATTATGTAGATGATCTAAACTACTACTGATAGGGGTGTTTTGTAAATTTTACTAACCTTAAGCGCATCCCCTAATTCGGTAGTCTCTTTCGTTGGATTTGATGTTGGAGTGTATACTGAAAGCCTAAGCTTTGTAAACATTCATTATGAATAAAGAATCACATTTGGTCAAATTGTCTACATTTGGTTGTAGTTGTTCAATTAATTTATACTGTAGATAACATAGTATGTGGTGCCACATGCAGAAGATGATGTTATCAGTACCTTATAAATTATAAACAGTAGCTCACGACCAAAATGGAAAGGAACAAATCATTAGAAGGTCGTAGTGTAATTAGGTATCAGTTTATCTTGACTGTATAATTACACTAGTACACTTAGAGTGTAATGAGTAGGACCATTTGAGGTCGTTTCTTTTATACTGACTTTATAAAGAAACAAAGATCTCGGTTATTATGGAAGTGTGTGCTCTTAATCCTAATATAATAACAAGCACATATATTTGATATTTATTTCTTTAATTTATCAATGGGTGAGATTTAGTTCGATGAATCAATAAGCCCGATAAGTTGGGAAATGGTATCACTTATAGTGTGTGTTGTTGATTATAGAAAGAAACTGTGTCCTAGAGATACTAGGTTGTTAATGTCCTCAAGAGGAGCTCATAAGGATTGTCATGTTAAACCCTGCAGGTGGATTTAGTCCGACATGATGATAAGATTGAATGGTACTACTCTTGGACTAAGATATTAATTAAATGAGTTGTCAGTAACTCACTTAATTAGTGGACATTCGATATCTTAAACACAGGGAGACTAACACACTCATAATAAGAAGGAGCCCAAAAATGTAATTTGGGATTGGTGCGGTAGTTCAATAATAGTTCTCTAGTGGAATGAATTATTATTGATAAAATTAAGTTGTGTGTTCGGGGCGAACACGGGATGCTTAATTTTATCGGGAGACCAAAATCAATTCCTCCTCTCGGTCCCTATCGTAGCCTCTTATTTATAGAGTTCTATACCCACCTATACCCACTTTCTATACCCACCTAATAGGGGCCGGCCAAGCTAGCTTGGGAACCAAGCTAGGGCCGGCCTAAGCATAAATTGGTGTGGCCGACCCTAACTTGAACCCAAGCTAGAGGGGCCGGCCATATTAAATTAAAAAGGATTTTAATTTTAATTTTTATTATGTGGAAGATATAATTTATTAAAGAGAATTAAAATTAAAATATCTCTCTTGTAAAAGATCTACAAAAGATTAAAGAAAGAGATTAGATCTCTTTCCTTATTTGTAGATTGGTGAGATATTTTATTTTCTCTTTAAAAATTATTCACAGGATTGAAAATTAAAATTATAGAAATTTCTTTTTGTCAACCATGAAGGGATTTTAAAGGGAAATTTTATTTTTAAAAATTTCCAAAGACAAATAAGGAAGTTTTAATTGTTGATTAAAAATTGGCTTATTTGTTCTCCATGAGGTGGTCGACCACAATTCAATTAATTAAGAAATTTTATTTATTTTTTATTAATTAATTATTGTCAAATAAATTTAAAGAAATTTTATTATAAATAAATTTCCTTATTTGACAATGCCAAGGAATATAAAAGAAGGGGTAGGGGTGCCTTCATGAGGTACAACTTCTATTATTTCTCTCCCTCTCTTATTCCTTGGTGTGGCCGGCCATCCTCTCTTTTCCTCTTCCTCTTTGTGGTGGCCGAACCTCTCTCTCTTTCTTTGGAGCTTTTGTGGTGGCCGGATACTACTTGGAGAAGAAGAAGAAGAAGGAGAGAAAGCTTGCATCCCTTGGAGCTTGGTTGGTGTTTTTCTTTCATCCTTGGTGAAGCTTTCTTTGTGTTAGCCGAACCTAGCTAGGAGGAGAAGAAGGTTCATTGGTGGTTTCTCATCTCGGAAGATCGTTGCCCACACAACGTCCGAGGTTAGAAGAGGAATACGGTAGAAGATCAAGAGGTTTTTCTAAAAGGTATAACTAGTAATTTTACTTTCCGCATCATACTAGTTATTTTTGGAAATAATACCAAATACAAGAGGCTTACGATTCTAGTATTTCGAATATGTTTTTCGATGTTGTGTTCTTTTGTTTTATTTATCCTTGTGATTTGATTGTTCTTTTTGGTTAACCTAAAATTATTTTAGGAAATTAAATATTAGCTTTCCATAAAAGGTTTTGTCTAGTCGGTGGTGGTTGCTCCCATATCCAAGAAGGTCGTGTGCCTCACCACATCAGTACTGGGAACCAATTATGGAAATTAATATTTAATGGAATTAATAACTTAAGGTGATTTGGGTCGAACGTGTTAAGTTCTGCAAGAGACCCAAGTCAAAACCTAAAAGAACGAATAGATTAAGTTTTGGATCAAATGTGTTAAGTTCCGCAGGCGATCCAAAAGTTAATTTAAAAGAACACATGGTAGCTAGGAAAAGGTTCAGACCTTTGTACAAAATTTTTGTACAGTGGAACCTCTAGGTTTTCCGAGTAGCGACCAACAATTTGTATCAGAGCTAGGGTTTTGCCTCTGTGTATTTGGTATTAGTTTAATTATGCACATGTCATACATAATTTAGGCAGGTTAATAGTAGGATGTGCTAACTTTGTGGATGCAGGATCCAACTATTATGACTTTTAGTTATTATGTGTGATTGGACCCTTGGACATGTCAAGGGCATTTATATGTGTGTGCATGATTGTATTAAAAATACAGCAGGAGCTGTATTTAGTTTTATTAGGATTTTATTTTTGATCTAGATACATGTACATTCCTTTTATGGAATATAGGATCAAAAATGTAAAATTCTATTTATGTCGCGGATCAAATCTTGCAAAGCGTGGAACCTTCTAAGGACCAGAGGCACAGCGGAACTAGGAGCAAGATCGATGCGACAGCTAGACCTGGTGGCGGTGGCCAAATATGGCAGCAGCTTGGGATGACAACACACGGAGGACAACTATAGATAAAAGCCATAATAGTTGAAAATTAGATTTTCTATTTATTGCTTTTATATTGTGCTGTGTGTGCATGTTAGTATACATGACTAGTAGGTTAGCATAGTTAAAATTCATCATTTATAAATAACTAAGTGGGAGAGGGATTTTAAATAAATCCCATGGTCTCCATTACTGGTTTGTAAGTGATGCAAACAAGCTTGCGCGTTGGCTCTGAGTGCCTTCCTCCATAACGGATGAGCTTGATTGTGGATCACTAGAACAGACTTCCATTTTTGGATGACTATAGGAAGTTAATTAAGAGCGTGTGATCTTCCCCAACGGAAGGGGCATAATCTTATTAATGGACTTAGTGTCAAGGAATGGTATACACTTAGACACATCTAATAGTATCCTCCCCATCGGAGTCACTGCTATTATTTGTGTGACCAAAAGACACCAACTATTAATTTTATTTGTCAAAAAGTTAGGTTGACAAGATAATAAAATTAATGGGTTAAAACCCTCCTTTTACAAATGTTGAATTTGTATACGTCCACACTAACGTGGCATACAAAATTCACGGTGTTTTGAGGTGTTGGTTAATTTAAAATAGTATTGTTTGAGGAATCAATATTATTCTAAATTTAGAGTTCTGACCAAAAGTTATTTGTGATTCTTAGGATGACTTTCAACCCACTGTCCATCATACTTCAACAGAATAGACTTACTGGATCTAATTACATAGATTGGAAAAAGAACCTGGACATTGTCCTTACTGCTGAAAGCTATAAATTTGTACTGACTGAGCCTTGTCCTGAAGCACCTACTGGTGAATCTACCCAAGAGTAGATTGAATATCATAGGAAATGGGTAAAAGTAGATGAGATGGCGCGGTGTTACATTTTGGCTTCAATGTCAAATGTATTGCAACATCAGCATCAAGATTTACCAACAGCCTATGATATTATGAACAATCTCAAGGAACTCATTGGTCATCAGGATAGGGCTTCTAAATAAGAAGCCATGAGAAAGATAATGACAGCCACCATACAAGAGGGTACTCCTGTGAGGGATCATATCCTAAAGATGATGGCTTATCTGAACGAGATACAGATCCTTGGAGGAGAAATTGATGGGGAAACCCAGATCGATATGATCCTCCAAACACTACCTAGAAGTTTTGAGCAATTCCGCCTGAATTACAATATGAATAAAAGGGTATATTCATTGGCGGAACTACTGACAGAACTTCAGGCAGCAGAAGGATTGTTTCGTCACAACTCTCATATTCACTATGTTGAAAATGGTTCTACTTCTAAGCCGAAAGGAAAGAAGAAGAAGAAACAAGTTGGTTCAGCAAAGAAAGTGAATAAAACTCAGAGTACAGGATTTAAAGCTGGAGTGAAGAAGCCGAAGGGCAAGTGCTTCATCTGCAAGCAGTCAGGGCATTGGAAGGCGGACTGTCCTCGTAGGAATCAGAACAACAAAGGTATATCTCATGCTCTAGTTGTTGAAACATGTTTAGCGGTGTTATCTACCAGCACATGGTGTGTAGATACGGGAGCCACTGATCATGTCTGCAATTCCTTGCAGGGGTTCCAGGAAACCCGACGACTTGTTGGGTTTTTCGGGCCGCGAAAACCGCTTTTTCGCGTCGCGAAAACCGCTTTTTCGCGTCGCGGAAACCCCGAAACCCTCTAGCCATTGGATCCGTGCGAAGAAAACTTTCGAAAATATGAGTACGAGTTTCAAACTATGATCTACAGTAGATCTACAAAGGAAAAACATTTTATACCTTCTATACGTGCCCTTCGCGAATCCCGCTCGTCCAAGGTACGCCGGATCTCGTGATTGTCAACGTAGACAATCCTCTAGAAGTATCCACACAAAAAAGATGTGTTCTCTAACACACAAGGATGGAGAAGAGAGCACCACAAGTGTGCTAGCACTCTCTAGGGCTCTCGGGTAGGATTGGAAGAAGAAGAAAGAAAAGAAGAGAACACACTCCTCTAAAATCTCTATGTGACTTTCACTAAACTTTCTTCTTGGATTAGATTCACTCTCCTTTCTTCTCCCTTGCTTGAAACCCATGACCAAGAGAAGAGAAGGAGCAAGAAGAGAGCTTAGGAGGAGGAAGATCACTTGAATGAGAGTTACTCTTGAAAAATGAAACTCTTTTTCATCTAATTAAGTGGTTTGTAACCTCCATGGGATACCAAGAGTCACAACTCTTGGTAACTCCTATGAGGTGGCACTTCACTTAAGTAACCATGATGATGTGGAGCATCATCATTGGTCCACTTAATGCCAACTCACCAATGAGGTGGCATAAAGTCAAGTCAAACTTGACTCTTCATCTTCCTCTTAAGTCAAGTCAAACTTGACTTAATCTCTCTCATGGTTGATCTAATCCAACCATTTAATTCATGCCAATTTAATATAATGAATCTAATTCATTTAATTAAATTGATTCAATGAGTCATAATCTAAATTAGACTCATTGAACACATGAATCAACTTGAGTCCAACTCAATTAGCCCAATTAGGATTACTCTTAATCTAATTTGATTCATCAAATGAATCTAATCCTCTTGGTTCATCATATGAACCTAATCTCCATCCACTTGTTCTTTGTGTGTGACCCAATAGGTTCTTGTAACATTGGCAATGCCCCTAAACTCATTTAGAAACATAAGTAATGAGAGGTATCTAGCAATACATCATTACTACCCAAGTTACAAGAATGTTGAGATCCAACATCACCTTGTGACTACTAATTGTGACTCCTCACAATATATGACAAGTGTCCTACTATCCTAGACATCTAGATTGATCAATGTGAGGCATAGACCATGTCATCCTCTAATCAATCTAAATCTTGAACTCCAAGTAGACTCACTCAATCAAATGAGCTCAATATCTCATATTGACTCATTTGGGCATGGCCATGCACTTCGTGGTCTCACTCTATCAAGAATACCGATGTCTCTCCCTTCATATAGGAGGGATAGATCCCATCTACATCACTCACATCCCTCCGCATAATTTGTTACATACCTAGTAATCGCCTTTATAGTCCACCCAGTTACGGGTGACGTTTGACGAAACTAAAGTACATAACTCCTTATTAGGGAACCATGGTGACTTCAGGTCTAAGGACTAGTAGTCATACTAATAGCCACATGAGAAAGTATATGACACTCATATAACGATCCATGATACTTTCTCATGGCGGGTCATTCAGTATACATTCTCCAATGTATACCCATGTGTCAACTTGATATCTCTATATCCATGACTTGTGAGATCAAGTCATCGAGTTGACCTACATGCTAGTCTTATTGCATTAACATTGTCCCTGAATGTTAATACTCGACTAGGAATGATTAAGAGTAGTGTTTCCTATATCATCTCACTATCGGTTCAACTAACCGATTGATATAGGTGAGAACCTTCTACTGAAGGACGTTATTATACTTAGTTTATTTGGCACCAATACAAGTAAGTATAATAACCAAAAACCAAATTTCTTTATTTATATAGAATATGATACAACAAGTTCAAAATACAATCATCAAATGATTGGCTCTAGGGCTCTAACTAACAATCTCCCACTAGCACTAGTGCCAATCAGTGTAGGCTCTAAGCCCTAATGACCTAGTGTGACCATCATGCTTCCTTTGTGCCAAAGCCTTGGTCAAGGGATCTGCGATGTTAGCCTCTGTAGTTACTCTGCAAATCTTCACATCTCCTCTCTCGATGATCTCTCGAATGAGATGGAAGCGCCGTAGTATGTGTTTTGTCCGCTGGTGTGAGCGAAGTTCCTTCGCCTGTGCTATAGCTCCATTGTTGTCACAATAGAGCTCAATAGGGTTAGCAATGCTAGGAACCACCCCAAGTTCAGTGATGAACTTGCGAATCCAAACTGCCTCCTTTGCTGCCTCTAATGCAGCAATATACTCGGCCTCTGTCGTAGAATCAGCTACTGTGTCCTGCTTCAAACTCTTCCAACTCACAGCACCACCATTAATGCAAAACACGAACCCCGACTGCGATCTATAGTCATCCTGGTCGGTCTGGAAGCTAGCATCACTGTAACCCTTTATAGCTAGCTCATCATTACCTCCATATATCAAGAAATATTCTTTAGTCTTTCTTAAGTACTTAAGAATATTCTTGACCGCTATCCAGTGACTTTCACCTGGATCTGACTGGTATCTGCTCGTCATGCTCAAAGCATACGAGACATCAGGTCGAGTACATAGCATGGCGTACATGATCGATCCTATGGCTGAGGCATAAGGAATCTGATCCATGCGGTCTCTCTCCTCTCTAGAAGAGGGACCTTGAGTCTTCGAAAGACTCATGCCATGTGACATCGGCAGAAATCCCTTCTTGGAGTTCTGCATGGCAAACCGAAGGAGTACCTTGTCAATGTATGTACTTTGACTTAGGCCAAGCAATCTCTTAGATCTATCTCTATAGATCTGTATCCCTAGAATGCGGGATGCCTCACCTAAGTCCTTCATTGAGAAGCAACTCCCTAGCCATGTCTTGACAGATTGAAGCATAGGGATGTCCTTCCCAATGAGCAGTATGTCATCCACATACAATATGGGGAAAACAACTATGTCCCCTATAACTTTCTTGTAGACACAAAGTTCATCTTCGTTCTTGATAAAACCAAACTATTTGATTGCATCATCGAATCGAAGATTCCAGCTCCGAGAAGCTTGCTTTAGTCCATAAATGGACCTATGCAGCTTGCATACTCTGCTAGTATGCTGTGGATCTACAAAACCCTCAGGTTGTGTCATGTACACATCCTCGAATAAGTTTCCATTCAGAAACGCGGTTTTGACATCCATCTGTCATATCTCATAGTCATAGTAGGCTGCAATAACAAGCATTATCCGAATGGACTTAAACATCGCTACTGGAGAAAAGGTCTCATCATAGTCAATACCATGAATCTGCTTGAAACCTTTAGCTACCAAGCGACCCTTATAGATAAGTCCATCCATGTCAGTCTTTCTCTTAAAGACCCACTTGCACCCAATGGGTTTTACCCTTCAGGTGGATCAACCAAAGTTCATACTTGGTTGGTGTACATGGATTCCATCTCGGATCTCATGGCTTCTAGCCATTTCTCGGAATCTGGTCTCATCACAGCTTCTTAATAGGTGGTAGGCTCATCCTCTATGAGCATAACGTCATCATGGTCAGACAAGAGAAATGAGTATCTCTCAGGCTAACAACGTACCCTATCAGACCTGCGAAGAGGTATGTCTACTTGAACTGGTTGTTGTTCCTCAACTCTTTGTGGAACATCATCATCCACAACACTTTGTGGTTCCAGTTCAATTTCCATCGAGGCATCAGTGCTATTGTTCGCATCTTGAACTTCTTCAAGATCGAACGCGCTCCCACTAGTCTTTCTAGAAGCAAAGTCCCTTTCTAGAAAGACCCCAGTCTTTGCCACAACTACCTTGTGCTAACTGGGAATATAGAAGTAATATCCCTTAGTTTCCTTGGGATATCCAATAAAGTAGCACTTGTCGGATTTGGGTCCTAATTTGTCTGAGACTTGACGTCGAACGTAAGCCTCACAACTCCAAATCCTCATGAAAGACACCTGGGCATCTCTCCCAGTCCATATCCTATATGGTGTCTTTATCACGACCTTGGATGGAACTCGGTTGAGTATAAAAGCTTCCGTGTCTAGAGCATAGCCCCAAAGGTATGTCGGAGGATCTGTGTGACTCATCATAGATCGTACCATATCTAATAGGGTACGATTCCTCCTTTTGGATACACCATTCCACTGTGGTGTTCCAGGAGGAGTGAGTTGGGATAGAATACCACACTCAGCTAGGTAGTCACGAAACTCATGGCTAAGGTATTCTCCACCTCGATCGAATCGAAGTATCTTAATACTCTTGCCAAGCTGGTTCTGTACTTCATTCTTGAATTCTTTGAAGTTTTCAACGGATTCAAACTTATGTGTCATCAAGTACACATAACCATATCTACTGAAGTCATCAGTAAATGAGATGAAGTATCTATAACCGCCTCTAGCAGCAACATTGAAAGGGCCACATACATCACTATGTATGAGTCCTAACAAATCAGTTGCTCTCTCGCTATGCCCACTAAAGGGAGTCTTGGTCATCTTGCCTCGTAGGCATGACTCACATATCTCATATGATTCAAAATCAAATGAGTCCAGCAAACCATCCTTATGGAGCTGGGATAAGCGCTTGTCATTTATATGACCTAAGCGACAGTGACAGAGATAGGTTTGGTTCAGGTCATTTGACTTGAACCTCTTGGTATTTATATTATAGATAGGGCTCTCAAGGTCTAGAATATAGAGTCTGTTTATCAGAGGTGCACTACAATAGAACATTTCGTTTAAATAGATGGAACAACATTTGTTCTTTATTATAAACGAAAAACCTTTCTTGTCCAAACAAGAAACAGATATAATGTTCTTAGTTAAAGCAGGCACATAACAACAATCATCTAATTCTAGTACAAGCCCAGAGGGCAGAGATAGATGGTAAGTTCCTACAGCAATAGCAGCAACCTGTGCTCCATTGCCTACTCGTAGGTCTATCTCACCCTTCGTCAATGCCCTGCTATTTCTTAGCGCTTGTACATTAGTACAAATGTGCGAAGCACATCTGGTATCTAATACCCACGATGAAGAAATAGAGAGGTTGACTTCTATAACATGTATACCTGAAGTAGAAATCTTATTTCTCTTCTTCGTAAGATCTCCAAGTATTCTTTGGAGTTCCTCTTCCAGTGCCTTGCTTGTCCTTGATATAGGTGACAAAGATGTTCAACCATATCGTAAGCGCCCATCAACTCATATTGCTTCTGAAGCTCAGAGTTCATGGTCGCGAGCATAAGACATGACACATCTAATGCGTCATCTTGATGCTTCTTGTAAGCATCTCGGTCTGCTCGTGTGGCAGTGGCAGGAGGAGCCTCCGGAATGGGCTGCTCCAGAACATACAGTTTACGTTCTTGGGTGAGAACTATTCTCAGGTTCCTGTACCAGTCCAGGAAATTTGCTCCGTTGATCTTGTCCTTCTTAAGGACAGATCGTAGAGAGAAGGTGTTCGTATTCGACGTCATGGTAATCTACAACAGAAATAAATGCAGAAATAAATATCATATTCTTAATCATTTAATTAGGCCTTTAACTAAATGATGCTCCCACTGAATTCTATAATTCATGTGGGACAAGATCCACATCATACTAACCCTTGAGTTAGCTTTGGCTAATACGCCCAAGACTTAGTATGATCGGTAGATAACGATTACCAATTACATCTCTATGCAACTCTTGTTTATAGGATCAATATCCGTATTTATATTAAAACTCGAGTTAGCTTTGGCTAATACGCCCGAGAGTTAATATATATGTGATTTTGACCTATCTTTCCAACCGTTGGAAGAATGCCTATAGTTATGCTCTATCCAACCGAGTTAACTAGGAATACTAAATCTAATTGAGTTGTACTCACCCATGCGTTGATAGGCGGGACCAAGATTGTCCCTCCGTACCCTACCAAGATAGTATGTGTTGCTCTGCTTTGGCAGATTCAACAACAACATGCGATCGAGGTAGTGGTAAGTATCACGACATGGTAGGCATTACGAGTTGACGCGATTTAGATCTAATCTAAATGATGATGCGTATCATATACTCGATATATCTAATCTAATCGAAGGGTGCATCATGTGCACGATTTAGATCTAATCTAATCGTAAGGCACTAATTAATTACTTAATTAACTAGCATGCATCACATACACACAAAACAATTAATTAAATAATTAATCAAATAATTTTGTGATTATGTCATGGCCCTACTACGATCTTCTCAAGCCAATGAGAAGATCGGATGGTCAACCTAAGGTTAATAGCTTCTCAAGCTCCTTCCTTTTGACCACCTTGTGTTGCTCGCGCCTTCCTCGTAACTCCGTCTCGAGTGGATCTTCCACCGCTTCAATTTTTGTACATTACAATTTTAGAAACTTGAGTTACATTCGAGTCTAAATATAATTTACAACCAGAATAAAATAGAAGGCACGACGTGCAGGTCGCGAATCAAAATACAGCACACACATCACATGACAGCACGCAGGCCGTATTATGAATTACAACACAAATCCAATCACATTGGGTCCTTTTGGGCCATGACTATCACAAAATTAATATATAATTCAAAATTATATATTTTCATAATTTTATGTAATTTTTTTATAAATTTTACAATTTTATGAGTAAATTTTTCCCGGCGATCCCGTTTAGCGTTTTCGGGCGCAATCACGGAACGAATCCCCTTGCGGGGCCAGGGGCAGCGCCCCTACCTGCGATCTAACCATCGCGAGGGTTCCTTTGCGATCTAACAGCGCCTAAGCCCGCTGTCCCAAAAAATTTTGGGGCGAAACTTTGCCGTTTTCGAAAATTCTTCTCGGTAGTCGAAGCCTACAAGTGCCGAAACACTTGTGCTTCGCTTCTACGAGAAAAATACCCATAAAAACTCTAAAAACCATAAAATTACAGAATATCATAGAACTGAATTTTTGTCATAAAAATAAAAACTAAACTCGTACAAGCTTCGCACGTGGCTCTGATACCACTGTTGGGTTTTTCGGGCCGCGAAAATCCCGAAACACCTAGCCATTGGATCCGTGCGAAGAAAACTTTCGAAAATATGAGTACGAGTTTCAAACTATGATCTACAGTAGATCTACAAAGGAAAAACATTTTATACCTTCGATGCGTGCCCTTCGCGAATCCCGCTCGTCCAAGGTACGCCGGATCTCGTGATTGTCAACGTAGACAATCCTCTAGAAGTATCCACACGAAAAAGATGTGTTCTCTAACACACAAGGATGGAGAAGAGATCACCACAAGTGTGCTAGCACTCTCTAGGGCTCTCGGGTAGGATTGGAAGAAGAAGAAAGAAAAGAAGAGAACACACTCCTCTAAAATCTCTAAGTGACTTTCACTAACCTTTCCTCTTGGATTAGATTCACTCTCCTTTCTTCTCCCTTGCTTGAAACCCACGACCAAGAGAAGAGAAGGAGCAAGAAGAGAGCTTAGGAGGAGGAAGATCACTTGAATGAGAGTTACTATTGAAAAATGAAACTCTTTTTCATCTAATTAAGTGGTTTATAACCTCCATGGGATACCAAGAGTCACAACTCTTGGTAACTCCCATGAGGTGGCACTTCACTTAAGTAACCATGATGATGTGGAGCATCATCATTGGTCCACTTAATGCCAACTCACCAATGAGGTGGCATAAAGTCAAGTCAAACTTGACTCTTCATCTTCCTCTCAAGTCAAATCAAACTTGACTTAATCTCTCTCATGGTTGATCTAATCCAACCATTTAATTCAAGCCAATTTAATATAATGAATCTAATTCATTTAATTAAATTGATTCAATGAGTCATAATCTAAATTAGACTCATTGAACACATGAATCAACTTGAGTCCAACTCAATTAGCCCAATTAGGATTACTCTTAATCCAATTTGATTCATCAAATGAATCTAATCCTCTTGGTTCATCAAATGAACCTAATCTCCATCCACTTGTTCTTTGTGTGTGACCCAATAGGTTCTTGTAACGTTGGCAATGCCCCTAAACTCATTTAGAAACATAAGTAATGAGCGGTATCTAGCAATACATCATTACTACCCAAGTTACAAGAATGTTGAGATCCAACATCACCTTGTGACTACTAATTGTGACTCCTCACAATATATGACAAGTGTCCTTCTATCCTAGACATCTAGATTGATCAATGTGAGTCATAGACCGTGTCATCCTCTAATCAATCTAAATCTTGAACTCCAAGTAGACTCACTCAATCAAATGAGCTCAATATCTCATATTGACTTATTTGGGCATGGCCATGCACTTCGTGGTCTCACTCTATCAAGAATACCGATGTCTCTCCCGTCATATAGGAGAGATAGATCCCATCTACATCACTCACATCCCTCCGCATAATTTGTTACATACCTAGTAATCGCCTTTATAGTCCACCCAGTTACGGGTGACGTTTGACGAAACTAAATACATAACTCCTTATGTAGGGAACCATGGTGACTTCAGGTCTAAGAACTAGTAGTCATACTAATAGCCACATGAGAAAGTATATGACACTCATATAACGATCCATGATACTTTCTCATGGCGGGTCATTCAGTATACATTCTCCAATGCATACCCATGTGTCAACTTGATATCTCTATATCCATGACTTGTGAGATCAAGTCATCGAGTTGACCTACATGCTAGTCTTATTGCATTAACATTATTCCTGAATGTTAATACTCGACTAGGAATGATTAAGAGTAGTGTTTCCTATATCATCTCACTATCGGTTCAACTAACCGATTGATATTGGTGAGAACCTTCTACTCAAGGACGTTATTATACTTAGTTTATTTGGTACCAATACAAGTAAGTATAATAACCAAAAACCAAATTTCTTTATTTATATAGAATATGATACAACAAGTCTAAAATACAATCATCAAATTATTGGCTCTAGGGCTCTGGCTAACACGACTAACTGAAGGAGAGATTACCGTCTACATGGGCAATGCTACTAAGGTGGCGGCTATTGCAGTGGGAGACGTCTACTTATCTTTTAGTAGTAATAGAAATTTGGTTTTAAGAAATTGTCTTTATGTACCCAGTTTTAGAAAGAATTTAATTTCAGTTTCTAAACTATTTTTAGATGGATATTCAGTTTCTTTCAGTAACGATGTAGTTATTAAGAGAAATAAAGTGATTATCTGTTCTGGTACATTAGTTGGCAATTTGTATACTTTAAATCCAATTTCTTCCACAAAGCAAAATATGGAAATTTATAACTCATCTTCTAACTCAAATAAAAGAAAAGAACCTTCGGAAATGAACCAAGCATATCTTTGGCATCTAAGGCTTGGTCATATTAACTTAAGTAGGATTCAGAGGCTAATAGCCGATGGACTTTTGGGTTCATTAGAGTTGGAAAATTTTCCAACTTGTGAATCTTGCTTGGAAGGTAAAATGACCAAGAGGCCATTCAAGGCCAAGGGGTATAGAGCCAAAGAAGTGTTGGAATTGGTTCATTCTGATTTGTGTGGTCCTATGTCTGTCCAGGAAAGAGGTGGTTTTGAATATTTTGTCTCTTTTATAGATGATTATTCAAGATACGGATATATTTACCTAATGCGCCGCAAGTCTGAGTGCTTTGATAAGTTCAAAGAATACAAGGCTGATGTGGAGAAACGATTAGGTAAAAGTATTAAGACACTACGATCTGATCGTGGTGGCGAATACCTCTTAGGAGAGTTTAGGAATTACTTATCAGAGGCCGGGATTCAATCCCAATTGTCTGCACCTGGAACACCCCAACAGAATGGTGTAGCAGAATGAAGGAATAGGACTCTTATGGAGATGGTTAGATCGATGATGAGTTATTCAGAATTACCAAATTCATTTTGGAGACATGCTCTGGAAACAGCAGTGTATGTTCTGAACTTAGTACCTTTTAAATCAGTTTCTTCTACTCCCATAGAATTATGGAATGGGCGAAAATCCAGTCTAAGACATATTCGAATTTGGGGTAGTCCAGCACATGTACTGAAACCAGATGCTGATAAGTTAGAATCCCGTACAGAAGTTCGTGTGTTTGTAGGATATCCCAAAGGAACGAAAGGTGGTTTATTTTATAGTCCTAAATACCAGAAGGTCATTGTTAGAACCAATGCCCAGTTTTTGGAAGAAGACTATATAATGGATCACAAGCCCAGTAGTAAAGTTGTTTTAGAAGAACTAAGAGACGACACGTCTACTTTAGTACCAACAGTACAAGATGAAGTACCACAAGAAACTGCAACACGTGTCACACATGATACACAACCACAGACAGTGCCTCGTCGTAGTGGGAGGGTTGTAAGGCAGCCTGAGAGATTCATGTTTTTAGGAGAGTCTTCGGACTTGATCCTAGGTAAACATGAACCTGATCCCCGGACATATGACGAAGCACTCCAAGATAATAATGCAGCATCTTGGCAAAAGGCGATGAATTCTGAAATAGAGTCTATGTACTCTAATAAGGTCTGGGAGCTTGTAGAACCATCTGATGGTGTAAAAGCCGTTGGATGCAAGTGGATCTACAAAAGGAAAAGAGGGACAGACAGGAAGGTAGAAACCTTCAAAGCTAGGCTTGTTGCGAAAGGGTACACTCAGAAAGAGGGAATCGATTATGAGGAAACTTTTTCACCGGTAGCCATGCTTAAGTCTATCCGGATACTCTTATCCATTGCTGCTCATATGGATTATGAGATTTGGCAAATGGATGTCAAGACAGCTTTCCTTAATGGAAGTCTTGAAGAGAATATCCATATGAAGCAACCAGAAAGGTTCATTGAAAAAGGCAAAGGGCATCTAGTGTGCAAGTTCAATCGGTTTATTTATGGACTGAAGCAAGCTTCAAGATCTTGGAACATCCAGTTTAATGAAGTAATCCAGTCATATGGATTTATTTAAAGTCCGGATGAGTCTTGTGTATATAAGAAGTGTAACGGAAACGTGGTGGTATTTCTTGTACTATACGTAGATGATATTTTGTTAATTGGCAACAATGTCAAGGTATTATCAGACGTAAGGGTATGGTTGTCCAAACAATTTGATATGAAGGACTTAGGAGAGTGTGCAAATATTCTTGGGATCAAAGTAATAAGGGATCGCAAGAAAAGAATGTTGTGTCTGTCCCAAGCTTCATATATAGATATAATCCTTGCTCGTTTTAGCATACAGGATTCCAAGAAAGGTTTCTTACCTTTTAGGCATGGAATAGCTCTATCTAAAGAGATGTCTCCTAAGACATCAAAGGAGATAGAAGACATGAAAGCAATTCCTTATGCCTCGGCTGTAGGAAGCCTTATGTATGCAATGCTATGTACGAGACCTGATATTTGTTTTTCCGTGGGCATGGTCAGCAGATATCAGAGTAACCCTGGACAAGGAAATTGGACTGCGGTAAAGCATATATTAAAGTACCTAAGAAGGACTAGAGATTATATGTTAGTTTACCAAGCAGACGATTTGCTCCCTGTGGTTTACACGGATTCATATTTCCAATCAGATAGGGACAACAGTAAGTCTATATCAGGCTATGTACTTACTTTAGGAGGTGGAGCCATTTCATGGAGGAGTGTTAAGCAGAAATGCGTTTCGGACTCAACCATGGAAGCAGAGTATGTAGCAGCCTCTGAGGCAGCTAAAGAAGCAGTATGGCTCAGGAACTTTCTAATGGACTTAGATGTGATTCCTGGTTTGCCCAAAATTATCACAATTTATTGTGATAATAGCGGTGCAGTTGCAAACTCGAAGGAACCATGAGCTCATAAGGCAAGTAAACATATAGAGCGCAAGTACCACCTGATACGAGATATCGTAAAGCAAGGAGAAGTTGTCATCGCCAAGATTGCATCAACGGATAACTTGGTAGATCCTTTCACTAAGGCCCTTCCGGCGAAAGCTTTCGATCGGCATGTGGAGGGAATGGGAATCAGATGTATAGTAGAAGATATGGCAGCTTAGTCATTAGTATAAGTGGGAGATTGTTGGAGTGTATACTGAAAGCCTAAGTTTTGTAAACATTCATTATGAATAAAGAATCACATTTGGTCAAATTGTCTACATTTAGTTGTAGTTGTTCAATTAATTTATACTGTAGATAACATAGTATGTGGTGCCACATGCAGAAGATGATGTTATCAGTACCTTATAAATTATAAACAGTAGCTCACGACCAAAATGGAAAGGAACAAATCATTAGAAGGTCGTAGTGTAATTAGGTATCAGTTTATCTTGACTGTATAATTACACTAGTACACTTAGAGTGTAATGAGTAGGACCATTTGAGGTCGTTTCTTTTATACTGACTTTATAAAGAAACAAAGATCTCGGTTATTATGGAAGTGTGTGCTCTTAATCCTAATATAATAACAAGCACATATATTTGATATTTATTTCTTTAATTTATCAATGGGTGAGATTTAGTTCGATGAATCAATAAGCCCGATAAGTTGGAAAATGGTATCACTTATAGTGTGTGTTGTTGATTATAGAATGAAAATGTGTCCTAGAGATACTAGGTTGATAATGTCCTCAAGAGGAGCTCATAAGGATTGTCATGTTAAACCCTGCAGGTGGATTTAGTCCGACATGATGATAAGGTTGAGTGGTACTACTCTTGGACTAAGATATTAATTAAATGAGTTGTTAGTAACTCACTTAATTAGTGGACATTCGATATCTTAAACACAGGGAGACTAACACACTCATAATAAGAAGGAGCCCAAAAATGTAATTTGGAATTGGTGCGGTAGTTCAATAATAGTTCTCTAGTGGAATGAATTATTATTGATAAAATTAAGTTGTGTGTTCGGGGCGAACACGGGATGCTTAATTTTATCGGGAGACCAAAACCAATACCTCCTCTCGGTCCCTATCGTAGCCTCTTATTTATAGAGTTCTATACCCACCTATACCCACTTTCTATACCCACCTAATAGGGGCCGGCCAAGCTAGTTTGGGAACCAAGCTAGGGCCGGCCTAAGCATAAATTGGTGTGGCCGACCCTAACTTGAACCCAAGATAGAGGGGTCGGCCATATTAAATTAAAAAGGATTTTAATTTTAATTTTTATTATGTGGAAGATATAATTTATTAAAGAGAATTAAAATTAAAATATCTCTCTTGTAAAAGATCTACAAAAGATTAAAGAAAGAGATTAGATCTCTTTCCTTATTTGTAGATTGGTGAGATATTTTATTTTCTCTTTAAAAATTATTCACATGATTGAAAATTAAAATTATAGAAATTTCTTTTTATCAACCATGAAGGGATTTTAAAGGGAAATTTTATTTTTAAAAATTTCCAAAGACAAATAAGGAAGTTTTAATTGTTGATTAAAAATTGGCTTATTTGTTCTCCATGAGGTGGCCGGCCACAATTCAATTAATTAGGAAATTTTATTTACTTTTTATTAATTAATTATTGTCAAATAAAGTTAAGGAAATTTTATTATAAATAAATTTCCTTATGTGACAATGCCAAGGAATATAAAAGAAGGGGTAGTGGTGCCTTCATGAGGTACAACTTCTATTCTTTCTCTCCCTCTCTTATTCCTTGGTGTGGCCGGCCATCCTCTCTTTTCCTCTTCCTCTTTGTGGTGGCCGAACCTCTCTCTCTTCCTTTGGACTTTTGTGGTGGCCGGATACTACTTGGAGAAGAAGAAGAAGAAGAATGAGAGAAAGCTTGCATCCCTTGGAGCTTGGTTGGTGTTTTTCTTTCATCCTTGGTGAAGCTTTCTTTGTGTTGGCCGAACCTAGCTAGGAGGAGAAGAAGGTCCATTGGTGGTTTCTCATCTCGGAAGATCGTTGCCCACACAACGTCCGAGGTTAGAAGAGGAATACGGTAGAAGATCAAGAGGTTTTTCTAAAAGGTATAACTAGTAATTTTACTTTCCGCATCATACTAGTTATTTTTAGAAATAATACCAAATACAAGAGGCTTACGATTCTAGTATTTCGAATATGTTTTTCGATGTTGTGTTCTTTTGTTTAATTTATCCTTGTGATTTGATTGTTCTTTCTGGTTATCCTAAAATTATTTTAGGAAATTAAATATTAGTTTTCCATAAAAGGTTTTGTCTAGTCGGTGGTGGTTGCTCCCATATCCAAGAAGGTCGTGTGCCTCGCCACGTCAGTACTGGGAACCAATTATGGAAATTAGTATTTAATGGAATTAATAACTTAAGGTGATTTGGGTCAAATGTGTTAAGTTCCGCAAGAGACCCAAGTCAAAACCTAAAAGAACGAATAGATTAAGTTTTGGATCAAACGTGTTAAGTTTCGCAGGCAATCCAAAATTTAATTTAAAAGAACACATGGTAGCTAGGAAAAGGTTCAGACCTTTGTATAAAATTTTTGTACAGTGGAACCTCTAGGTTTTCCGAGTAGCGACCAACATTTGACTCTAGTCTAGATTCAATTTTGACTTGATCATCTAACTCCAATGACTCCTCGTGAAGGTTGGTTAGGCAGGTCCAAAACTCATGGGCATCCTTGACCTTTCCTATCTTGCAAGTAACTTTGTTTGGTAATAAATCTGAAACTAACTTTATTACCTTTTGGTTTTCTTCTGAGTTTTGTGTTGATCTTCTTAGTATCATGCCACCATCGAAGTAGTTCATGAGGATAAAAGTTTCCATCTTCATCCTCCACACATTGAATTCATGTCTCTTGTACATCTCATATGGAGGTTGTTTGTGAATGCTTCGTCCTTCGACTTGAGCCATTAAGCACAGATGATAGAAAACTAAAAAGAGGTGCCAAAACTTGGTCTTGGATTAGCAGTGCTGGAGAAAAAATATAGTATTTCATAAATTTTGAAAAAAATAATAAAATATTAATAAAAAATATTATTTTAAATTTTGGTAAATGTAATATTTTGCTAATACTAACCAACAGTGAAAAGATGACAATGAATTTTTGAAAAATAATTTTGGAGGGAAAAAATGAAAGGTGTAAGGATATTTTTTAAACACAAACGATATCTATTTTTCTTTTAAAAAGAACCCCCCTTGCTCGATTGGCGGTTGCACCAATTTAGAGCGATACCACTTGTTTGATTGTAGAGTTCGCTAGGGGGTGAATAGTGATCAAAAAATTCGTAACAAAGTCAAGTCGAGTACGAGTGGAAATACGAAAGACATAATGCTAACACAAACCAATTTTATTTAGTTCGGAGCCTTCGTTGACTCCTACTCCAAGGCCCGCACTCGTCGAGTGCTTTCATTGGACAATTCACTAGCAGTTCATAAAAAGGATTATAAAGATAAGTACAAGAACTCTTAAAAGAAATACCAACAATAATTGAAAAGAACTTGAGCCGTAAGTTATCGGAGAAGCTTCGCAGCGTTGCAGGAGTAGAGAACAACAGAGAAGTCGTGGAAAGAAGTTGTTGTTCATAGCTTTGGAGGAAGGCTCCTTTTATAGGAGTGCTCCGGGCACCCGAATCCCTTCTGAGTGCCCGGACTGTGACGTCGGTCTGGCCAATCAATGCGCTCCACGTTTATGACGAGATAGACTTTTGCCTTCCGGGCTCCCGGACCAGTTCTGGGCGCCCGAACCATCATTTTCCGGAAACCCATTTTCCTGCAAGAAAATGTTAGTCCGAGGTAAAATAAAAGCTATACTACCCTACAAAACAAAGTGTTAATACAATTATATTAAAAAGGGTAGTAATTAGATTATGTCTCACAGAGACCAGAATCTAGTCATAATCTCAACTTAGATTTCCAAAATAGTTCTAAGTTGGATCAATGCCTACAATTCCCTTGAACGGGGAATGCTTCCTCACCAAGTCACTCTCCTCCAATGACTTACCTTAACTTACCTGACAGGCATCCGGTCAGCCCATCAACCTGTCCGAACTTCATGCCAACTACATGGTCAGCCCGTCGACCTAGGCGAACTCCCCTGTAACACTAAGTTAGTGCAATAGATAAGATAAAATAGTGTTAACAGAATTCAAGTATAACCTAGAGTTATCTCCTCCTAGGGTTGCCTAGCTGCACTCACTAGGACTTCCATTGCTTGCCTTCACTCACCAGGACTTTCTCTACCTAGCTTCACTCATTAGGGCCCGACTTCACTCACCAAGACTTCTACCATCTAGCTTCACGTACTAGGGCATGGCTTCACTCACCAGGACTTCCACCACCTAACTTCACTCACTAGGGCCTGGCTTCACTCACCAAGACTTCCACCACCTAGCTTCACTCACTAGGGCCTGACTTCACTCACCAGGACTTCCACCTTGCCTAACCTCCAGTTAGGACTAGTCACTCAGTAGACTTCTCACCTGTCTATCCTTTGGTGAGGACTTACATTTGCTAGTCATCTAGCCCTTACTAGACTTATCTTTTCGAAATATCAAGTATTCTTTGGATCAACCCTTAGTCAAACTGACCAGAATTAGGTATATTGTCAAACATCGAAACCCTAGAGGTCGATTGCACCAACACAAATAAGATTTGAATTTATGTTTAGCCTTATATCCAAGTTCGGATCGGTTGTATACGACCCTTTGTTTTCCAAGAATTAGGTCAAGGTTCTTGGTACGCAAAGTGAACCATTCTAATGAATCCTTGAGTTCTTTGACTTGACTTTTTAATTTATAATTCTTTTCTTGAACTTGCTCAGTCAAAGAACTCAAGTTAGTCACTTCCTTAAGGGTTGTTTCTCCTTTTGGAGTGACTTGACCCGGGCGTTAGATTTGACCAGCTTTCTTAATAAATATGAATCTAAATTTTGTAAGTCATCTATCTGAGTACCAGAAATTAGGGAACTTATAATGTTGTTAGGCCCTTCAGAAATAGATATAGATCAGTGACTTCTTTTGGACTTTGTTTCTGATTTGCCTCCAGTTCCAGACTCGTACTCAATTTTGGCAACATAAGCTTGTATCGGTAGGGCAAGGAAGCTTGTTTACTTGTCTTCTTCATAGGAATCTTCCAAGGATACTTTGGACTATGTTGCTTTCAAGGCCTTCCTTCCTCTTTGCGTCTGGTTTGGACACTCCAATTTGTAGTGCCCCTTCTTATTACAGCCGTAGCAGGTAACTCTAGATTTAGCTTTTGTGTTTAATTGAGTCACCTTCTTCTTCTTTAGTGCTTTCCAAAATAGTTTGACTAGTTTAGTGGTGATTTAATCATCATCTTCTTCTGAGTCTGATTAATTTTTGATCTCGAGTTCTGTCTGGCACTTGACTTTTGGTTCCTTTCTTCTGTTTATACTTGCGACAAAGGTAATACTTTTCTCGAATGAAGGTGTACTATTAGCCTATTCATGTAATTCAAATTCTGAGAATAATTCATCTAATCTAATAATTGAAAGATCCTTGGATACTTTGTAAGCATCTACCATGGATGCCCACAAAGTGTTCCTTGGAAATGCATTGAGTGCATACCTGATGACATCATAATTTTCCACCTTTTGTCCTATTGCATGAAGACCATTGAGGAGGTCTTGGATGCGAGCGTGAAGTTGGCTTACCGATTCACCATCTTGTATTTGTATATTATATAATTTATTTAATATTAAATCACGCTTATTTACCTTGGTGTCGAAAGTCCCTTCATACAGTTCAATTAGCTTCTCCCACAGCTCCTTTACGCTTGAAAATGGGCCTACTCGGTTTAGCTCTTCTTTTGTTAGGCTGCATTATAGGGCTCGAGTCACCTTGGCATTAACCTCAATTTTCTTCATTAGACTTGTGTCCCAGTTTACGTATGATACTAGTTTGCCAGCGTCGTTTAGTGGAAGCGCGAGGTCGGTTTGGACCATTATCCATATTTCTACCTCAGTCTTCAGATAATACTCCATTTGGCCCTTCCAGTAGCCGAAGTCTTCACCGGAGAAGAAGGGAGGGCATGCAATGCTATACCCTTCTTGGTGGACCATTTAGAAAACTCTCTTGTAAAGAAAAAAAGATAAAACTTGTTCCAAACTTAGTCTTGGATTAGTTGTGCGTACTAGAGAAGATAAAATAAGAGTATTTCACAAATTTTGAAAAAAAAAAAAATAATATTAAAAAATATTGTGACAGATTGTATTAAATGTGATATTTCACTAATTCAAACAAATGGTGAAAATCTGAGAATGGATTTTTCTAAAAATTTAGAGGAAAAAAAATGAAAGACGTAAGAATATTTTTTAAACACAAACGATATACAATTTTCTTTTTCAAAAAGGAACCCTCTACTTGATTGGTGGTTTCACCAATTTAGAGCGGCCTAGCTCTGATACCAATTGTAGGATTAAGAAGTGCTAGAGGGTGGGTGAATAGTGCTTGTGGCTTTTTCACTCGTTTGGACAGTTCGAGTAAAAAATCAAGCGGAAATAAGAAATAAAGCGGAAGAAAAACAAGCACTAACACTTTTCTTTTACTTGGTTCGGAGCCTCTAGCAACTCCTACTCCAAGGCCCACACTTGTTGAATCTTTACTTTGGTAATTCACTATCAATTCAAAAATTACAAGTACAATAATTTAAGTACAATGATTGAAAGTATACCGACAATTGTGAATAAGGTATTTTAGGCTTCCGGTCGTCGGAGTTGTGTTACAGCTTCGCCGGATCATCTTTTGAGCAATGCGCAGTAGAAAGATTGCGAAGAACAAGTGTTATTAAGGCTCTACTCGAACCTACCTTAAATAGTCTGTTAAAGGCGCCTTCAGCCTCCATGGAAGGCCCCCCCAGCTTGAATTCCATCCTCGCAGATTTGATTGTCGATAAAATCTGCTTTATGTGAATTCTATCTGTCCAAAGGTGCCTTCAAGCTCTATGGAAGGCGCCTTGAACACTGTTCACCGGAGGCGCCTTCAATTTCCATGGAAGGCACTTTAAACACTGTTCACCCTAGGCTCTTTTGTGCTTTCCACTTCCTGCAAGGCATATTAGTCCAAATACAAAATATACCTTGCAAAATAGAGTTAAAACAATAAAATATGAAATAATAAATTATTTTGACAGTCTCTGGACTGTACGATTTTGACTTTGAGTTTTGTTGAAATTCTAGGTCGAATCGATGCCTACTGTTCCCTCTTCAGGGAACGCGTCCTCACCTATTCCTCTCAAGAAAGTTTACCTTTTTCTAGACCAGTCCTCCAGACCGATTGGACTTTTTCTCAGTATCCGAGTCTTCAGGACTTTTCTGCTGGACGTCTGATCCCCGACCCATCCAGACTTCCACCTAGTTCACGACCACCAGGATTTTCACTTAGAGTCACCGACTCTAGGATTTCACCCAAAGTGCTCGACCTGTCAAGACTTTGCCTTGCCTAACAACAGTTAGGACTTTCCATCACATAGGGTTACCTCCCCTAGGACCTAAGGTTACCTCCCCCTAGGGTTTTCTACCTGCCTAGAATACACTAGGACTTTTGTCTAAGAACACTTAGGACTTTTCTGTAAGCTCGTTCACACTTGTTAGATAACAAGACATCATAACTTTGAATCCTTTACCATAATCAAAACTTAGGTTCGATCATTTGGTGCTCCCTACACCAACAATATTTGCATGAGTGTTTCTAGTAAGATCAGGAAATATTTCTTGTATATTATTAGCAGTTTCAGAATTTCAGTGTGATTAGAACCTCAGATTTGATGAGTAACAAGGAGAACAACACTAAAAAAACTCTCAAGGAGTTGTGCACACTAGATTTGTTAGATGATTCATTCTATATTTGATATTCTGATTTAGAGGCAGACTTTAAGTTATGGACTATTCTACATTTATTATAGAAGTTTCATGGACTATCTAGTGAGGATCCCAATAGACATATACAAGAATTGGATGTGGTATGCTCTACATGGAACCCACACGGTATATCAGAAGAAGACATCAGACTTAGAGCATTTCCATTTTTAGTGGCAAATTCAATAAAAGATTGGTTGTATTGTCTCCCACCCAACTCTATCACTAGCTGTTTTGAGATGAAGAAATTATTTCTGGCGAAGTTCTTTCCTGCTTCTAGGATCACAGCTATTCGAAGGAGTATTTGTGGAGTCCAACAATTTATAGGAGAATTGTTTCAACAATATTGGGAGAGATTTAAAGAACTTGTTGCTAGTTGCCCTCAGCACCAGATAAGAGATTAGCTACTGATTATATATTTCTATCAGGGATTGCTTCCCATGGACAGGAGTATGGTTGATGCAGCTAGTGGAGGGGCTCTAGTTAACAAAATACCTACTTAGGCTAGTTAACTTATCGAGATTATGGATACAAATTATAAGAAATATGGGACTAGACCGACGGTTGTGAAAGATGTTCATTCCTTTGCTAGTGTATTCCTAACTAGGATCCAGTATCAGCAGCTTGATCCTCAGTATTATCAGACTCATCAGTAGAACTTGTATAATTCAATTGTAAGATTCAAGTATGGGAACACACAACATGGGACTTCTAAGTGGCCCCAATTTTATTAGCCTTATTTTCAGTATCAACAGCCTCAGCAAGATTTTAGGGAGCAGTCGCAATGATTTTGGCAATATCAAGAAACACAGTCAAGAACACATTCATCGACATAGTTACAATTGCTATCAGATCAACCTACTACATCAATTCCCGAGGAGATGGATAGTAGAGTTTGTGATATTCGTGACTTTAATTCTACTACATTGGATGACTCTTCTAGTTTTTTATATTGTGATATTGTAGTTGATTCTAATATTGTTGTTGTCGATGATATTAGTTTTCCAGATAGTCTTGATGTTGCAAGTATAGGAGATGACGATGGAAGTGTAGGGGAGACACAAGAATCACTTACTTTGACTATTCTACTACCAATTGAACTTGTTATTCTACTTTTTAATGATGGAAGTGTAGGGGAGACTCAAGAATCACTTCCATTGATTGTACCTGATCCAAAGCCAGATCTTTTACCTATCTAAGAGAATGCCATATTTACTATTCTAGAACCTTCAAATACCTTTTAGTATGGTAAGGACAATACTTTTTTAGAATATTTAGAAAATTCTATGGAGGTAATTCATTTTGATTATATTGAATGTGACATTTCTCTTGATTCATGCTCTGTTGATTGATATTATTTTTAGTACATCTCACACAACATGCGTGCAAGATTTCTTCAGGCATTTCATTTGCAGTCAATCATGTAAAGATGCATTCTACCATTTGAAGAAGGCCCTAACTCTGTATGCAATAATAAAGCTTTTAGAGTGGACACTCTAACTAAAGCATCTTCAACCACTAGAGAAAATTTTTGAGGAGACGATAGTGAAGGGAGTGGACCTCATTTCACCTACAACCATTCCACTTTCAATATGGCTTCTGGAACTAAATCAACTTTGACTACTAGAAATTCTGGGGAGTCAATTCCATCTTACTTTTTCTTTGTTTTTCTACTTGTATATATTTCTTTGCTTTATTTGTTTTTGTTTGGTTATTCATTTTTAGTTTGTTTTGTCAATTTTCATAATAAATTCCCTATTGGTTCTTTTTATCACTTTAGAAATTGTGAAAGGTAGTTAAATTTGATTGTCAAGTTTGATGATTTATTGTCATGATTGGATTCTTGGATTGCATGTGATTACAACTTGGTAATGGATTTCATGTTGATAGATTGAGATGATAATTTTAGTATACCTAGTGAGGATATTTTTAAGCCTATTATTCTTATTGATATGTGATGCACTAGTGGTTAATGTTACTCTAGAACTTACTTAATTCTTTTGAGACCACATTATCATAGGATTGTATGATTTTTGAAGGCTATCTCACTTGCTTTTATTCATTCCTTTTGTTATCACATGTTGTTTGAATAATTTTTTTTATCTTTCATCATATCATTTGTTTCTCTCTTCTATTTATTTCACCTTATTCTTCTTTTGGATGTAGATATTTTTGGATGTTCTATGATGAGTGTTTTGCCTGGGGCGGTCAAAAGTTTAAGTGTGAGGGAGAGAAATAGCTTAGTAGACTTTAAGGGAAGCATAGGTGAAACATGCTTGATCACCATAGGTAAACCATGCTCTTTATCATTTTAGTTAGCTATTATTGATGTGGAGAGTAGTGCATGACATGTTAAAAGAAAAAAATACTGAAAATAGAAAAAAAAAAAGAGAAAAAAATACAAAAAGGAAAAATGCTTTGACATTTTGTTCCATTTTATATTCATATGTAGTATAATTTCTTGTTAGTGATAATCTTATTGTAACGACATTGAAATTTTATTGTATATCATGAGTGAATTTTTGTTGAGAAGCTATATTAGAGATTGTTACATATTGATTGAGTTGTGAAAAGCTAGCTTGGAAGTTTGGATGAAATATTTTTGAGGAAATATTTTCTCTTGTACTCATCTATATAGCATTCCATTATGTCCATATCTTCCACTCTTACCTTACTTTTTCTTCCTCATTTATTTTCTTACACTATCATTTGCTTGATTCATGTTTCTCTTGTTGGTTGCTACTGGGAATATCATACCGGTTCCCCTATACAAAAATTTTGTACAAGTCCTAAACCTTTCCGAACAACCTATTGTGTTCTTTAGAAATTAAATTTGGAATCGCAAACAGAACTTAACATTATTGATTCTAAATTCAACTTATCTGTTCTTAGTGGTTTAGACTTGGATTACAAACGATGCTTAATATTATTGATCCAAATCCACCCATGTTATAAATTCAATTAAATATTAATTTCAGAGATCGGCTTCCAGGTTAAACATGGCGAGGCACTAGGCCTTCTTGGGTATGGGAGCATTCACCACTTCCTAGACAAAGTCTTTCAACGAAATTTAATATTTAATTTCCTTATAATAACCCTAGGTTTAACCAAAAAGAACAATCGAATCACAAGATCGAAAAAACAAAAGAAGCACAACTTCGAATCACAAATCCGAAAATCTAGACTCACTAGCCTCTTGTGTTTAGTATTTCAAAATCCATACAAAGAAAACTAGTATGATGCGAAATAGAATTACTAGTTATACATTTTTTTGTAAGCAAAAACCTCTTGATCTTCTATTGTATTCCTCTTCTTATCTTGGACGTCATGTGGACGACGATCTACCAAGACGAGAACCACCACCACCTTCCTCCTTGCAAGTTTCGGCTACCAACCTTTAAGCTCCAAGGGATGCTAGAACAAAACCTCCTTTCTCTCCTTCTTCTCCAAGAAAAATCCGGCCACCACAAGAGCTCCAAGAGAGGGTGCCACCGGCCACTAAAAAAGAAGAGACAAGGAAGACTAGGGGTCAACCACACCAAGGAAGAGAAGAGAGGGAATAATAGACGTTAGGTTATGAGTGTTAGGACCTTCGAACGCGGCTAGAGAGGGGGGTGTGAATAGCCGACCCCAAATTCTCGTTTCTTCCTACAATTTTAGTTAGCGCAGCGGAAATAAAAGATAGAAACGAAAATGGAGAAGATCAAACCTCAAACGCAATGATATAACGAGGTTCGGAGATGATACTCCTACTCCTCGGCATGTCCGTAAGGTGGACGAATCCTATCAATCCGTCGATGGATGAGACCCCGGAGAACCGGCTAATAAAAACTCCTTCTGGGTGGAGAAACCTTGCCATAATCTCTCTTGCAACAACAAGATCAGTGTACAAGAAATACAGCAAGAAGCCAAGAATAATTTGAATGTAAAAACACTAGTTTGCTTGCCTTCTCGTCGACTGTTGATGAAGCAGCAACTTCACGCCAACAACAGCAGCAACTGATCAGTTGGAGTCCAGCCGAGGGAAGCTCACACGAAACTTCAGTGATGGAGAGCTCAGCAAAGCTCTGATCGCAAGGAACAAGAAGGAGCAAGAGCAAGAAGTCTGCTCTACTGTAGAGGCCCTTGATTTATATGAACCTGCGAAGGAGAAGAAAGAAGAAATCTAGCCGTTGTGTCTCAACGGCTAGACCTGGACTGATCAGGCCCCACCCTGATCGGTCCAGGATGGATCTGATCGGTCAGGGGATCGATCAGGCCCTAGGCTGATCGGTCCCCAGACCAATCCCAACTCTCACAGAGAGTTGGTTTAGGGCCCTGATCGGTCTGTGGACCGATCAGGCCCTAGGTTGATCGGTCCCCAGACCGATCAGAGAGTTGGTTGCGAGCCCTGATCAGTCTGTGGACCGATCAGGCCATTCCTTCTCCCAATCTGTTTGGTTACTTATCGGTCACCAGATCGATCAGATGACCCAATGTATCACTGGATCGGTCAGCAGACCGATCCAATTTCCCAGCCTTAAACCTAAAGCCTTCCTGATCTAGAGAACGAGCTACCGAGCCCTCTCTGACCTAGTCCGGAGAACGAGCTACCGAGCCCTCTCCGACTTCCACGTCCGGTCCAGCGAACGAGCTACCGAGCCCTCTCTGACCTAGTCCGGAGAACGAGCTACCGAGCCCTCTCTGACTTCCACGTCCGGTCCAGAGAACGAGCTACCGAGCCCTCTCTGACCTAGTCCAGAGAACGAGCTACCGAGCCCTCTCTGACTTCATCCAGTCCAGAGAACGAGCTACCGAGCCCTCTCTGACCTAGTCCGGAGAACGAGCTACCGAGCCCTCTCCGACTCCATCCAGTCCAGAGAACGAGCTACCGAGCCCTCTCTGACCTAATCTGGAGAACGAGCTACCGAGCCCTCTCCGACTCCATCCAGTCCAGAGAACGAGCTACCGAGCCCTCTCTGACCTCCCATGCCAAGCTTCCATACTTGGACTTTTCCCCGTGCCAAGCTCCCTACTTGGACTTTTCCCGTGCCAAGCTCCCTACTTGGACTTTTCCGTGCCAAATTTCCATCCTTGGACTTTTCCTGTGCCAAGCTCCCTGCTTGGACTTTTCCCGTGCCAAGCTCCCTGCTTGGACTTTTCCCGTGCCAAGCTCCCTGCTTGGACCTTTCCGTGCCTAGTCTCCATACTTGGACTTTTCCCGAATCAGGTCAACTCAAGTCGGGTCAACCAGATCAACCTTGACCAAAGGTTGCACCCACAATCCCCCAAGTTCCTATTCTTGTCAAACATCAAAATATAACTTCTCTATTCTTGTCAAACATCAAAATATACCTCGAGTCAGGTCAACTCGAGTCGGGTCACCCAGGTTAACCTTGACCTAAGGGTGCACCAACAATCTCCCCCTTTTTGATGTTTGACAAAAACCATAATCAAGTTAGGTTAACCCGATAACCTAACTTAGGTTTTCCAATAGTTCTCCCTTGAACATTCTCTGAGCATTCTCCCCAAACTCCAATGTTCTTCCTTGAACATTCTCTAGACATTCTCCCCCTTTTTGACACACATCAAAAAGAGTGAATCAAGGTCAAGAGTTTCTTCCTAATGAAAGTCCCATACCTTTCATTGAAACCCTTAATTTCCCCCTTGATACTAAAGTCAACAATCAACTTAGTGATAATCCCATATCACTCATCCTCAGAAATCTTGACGAGTAAAAACTCCCCCTAAAAGTCAACTCCCCCTTGACCAATAGGTAAAACTCCCCCTAAAGGTCAACTCCTCCTTGACCATTGCACCAACAATGTCTTGGAGAGTTTCAACCCTTTAGAAATCTAAAACACCAACTTCCACAGCTGAAATTTCAGACAACAGTCGAAAATCAGCATTTTGATCGGTCACCAGACCGATCAGGCCTCCACTGGATCGGTCACCAGACCGATCCACACTGCCCTAGATCGGTCCAGTGACCGATCCAGACTTCCCTGGACCGATCAGGATCTCCTCTGATCTGTCCACGGCTCTCTGATAAGATTTCTGATTTTTTTCTCCTGAAATTCAGAAATCCCTAAAAAATTATAGAAAATTTCAAAAATTGTAAAATTTTGAGGATTCATTTCTCATGACATATATTATCATGAAAAAATAGTTTTCTATGAAAATAACTCCCATTTTTTAATCTTGATACAAAGTTCGAAAGACTTTGAAATAGCTCAAGGTTAATCCATCTTTGTATCAACTTGCTCCATGATGAATGCTATCACTAGAAAAGCTTCATCAAGGTTTTTCAAATCAATTTTGAAATGATCTTAAACCATTCAATTTAGGACCACAATCTTAGGGCTAAATGTACATGACTTTTATACAAGTTGTCCCTATGATCCTCAAATTCGAATTAGGCTCATCTAGGTACAAGAACTATGCACCTTGATCCTAACTCATCATCCTAATATCTCACACACATCTAAGGTGTATGAAACACATCCAAGTCAATTTTGATGTGAGATATGGGTTTAGGTCATCTTAAGCTAAGTTCTCATGCATTTTCTAAACAACAATTTGATCTCCATATCAAATTGTGTTTCTATCCTTAAATCAAATTAATTGATCATAAATGCAAGAGATGATGACATGGCATAAAGTAATATCATAAGTGGAAATATGTGCCAATGTCATGATGTCATGGCATAAAGTATGAAACTTAAATAAGGCATGACATATAACTAACCTAAGCATTATCATGACATTTCAAATGATAATAAATTAAATATGATGTCATGACATGGCATATGACAAACAATATATGGCAAATAACATATAAAGGTATAGAAAATACCTAATTCTAGCCTTAGTTGCCATTTTTGATAATTTTGATCATTTTACCATAAATTCTATATTCCTAAGTGTAATAGACCCAAAATCATATACTAAAGATTTTAGATCACTATGTGCCAATTAGATTGACCCTAGAAAACTCCTCAAATGTGGTTGGCACATCCTAATCGCCTTAGGAATAATTTTTAATTTCATTTTCAAGGCTTGATTACACCTTGGAAATTCCTAAAATGCCACCTTTTGCCATGAGTAGGTTAACTACCTATCCAATCAAGGTTGGCACACCCTAAACCATCTAGCGAGATGGAATCACGCTCCTAGGAACCCAATACCTATTTGAGCTCATTGGGTTCACTAAATATTCACTAGGGATGACTTCCCTAGCAACCCTCCTAATTACCCTCCTAGGCTTTAAAGCCTTGGTCATTTGGGACTCATCAAGATCAACTCTAGGGGTGACTCCCCTTGTGACCTTGGTGATGGTCTTCATAGCCCTAGGTCTTGTTCCATAATCGAATGGAACATTATGATAAGTGGGCTTGACCACTTGAGACTTAGGTTTGTGACCCAAACCTCTCATATCCTTAGGCTTTGATTTTTGACCCTTAGACCCTAGAGTTGACTTCTCTAAATTCTTAAGAGCCTTTTCTAAAGTGTCAAGTCTTGACCTCAAGACTTGATTTTCCTTCTTTAATACCTCAAGCTTTAATTTTCCAGTTTTCTTTGAGATATTCCTAGGCATATATCTAGTTGTTTTGGGATTCCTATCTAGGTTTTCCCTAACCTTAGATGAGTTAACTCTAGGATTGGCATTTCTAGCATTGTCATTATCTAGACTAACATGTTTGGCACCTAAGCACATGTATCAGTTTCTATGGTTATCATGCTTATCATTATTGACAATTGCAATAAAACTACTAGCATGTGTCTTATAAGAATTGCAAGAATGTGCCTTAAAGGGTACCTTAGGGTTTGCCTTAGCTCCCCCCATAGATGTGCTTGGTCTCTTGTCCTTGTGAGGTTGCCTCCCCCTTGGACATTGACTCCTATAATGTCCCCTTTGCTTGCATTGGAAGCACACCACGTACTCCTTGCCCTTGCGTATCGGGACTCCGGCTTCCTTGACTTTTGGTGCCGGTGGAGTCTTCCTAATCCTCTTTGGACATTTACTTTTGTAATGCCCATATTCCCTACACTCAAAGCACATTATATGTAATTTACTTGAAATTAAGTTGCTTGGGTTACCTAGGGTTGAGGATGGATATAAGCTCTCTCCTTCATCCCTTCCGGAGGTAGAGGCTTCTTCTTCTTGCTCCAATCTTGAAGAAGAACTCTCCTCCTCTTCTTCCTTAGATGTTGAGTAGCCCTCAACTTCTAATTCCATACCTCTATGATGTGAGCTACTTGGCTCACTTGACTCCTCTTCATGACTTGAATTGGAGCTCTCCTCATGGAACTTAGCCAAGTTGTTCCACAACTCCTTGGCATTGTTGTATCTACCTATATTACACAAGATATCATTAGGTAATGAAAATTCAAAGATTTTCGTTACCTCGTCGTTGATTATGGATTGGTGGATTTGTTCCTTCGTCCACTTCTTCTTCTCGAGAGGTTCTCCTTCTTTATCCACCGGAGGAATAAAACCTACTTGTACACAATTCCAATTTACTAGGTTAGTCATAAGAAAATACTTCATTCTTACCTTCCAATATGCAAAGTCGTCGCGATCATAGAAGGGTGGAATCGTGACGTCTTCTCCAAGTTGATCCATTCTCTAGCTCGTGCTCCCCCAGGTGTTAATCCGACGAAGAGCGACATTGCTCTGATACCACTTGTTAGGACCTTCGGACGCGGTTAGAGAGGGGGGTTGTGAATAGCTGACCCCAAATTCTCGTTTCTTCCTACAATTTTAGTTAGAGCAGCGGAAATAAAAGATAGAAACGAAAATGGAGAAGATCAAACCTCAAACGCGACGATATAACGAGGTTCGGAGATGATACTCCTACTCCTCGGCGTGTCCGTAAGGTGGACGAATCCTATCAATCCGTCGGTGGATGAGACCCCGGAGAACCGGCTAATAAAAACTCCTTCTGGGTGGAGAAACCTCGCCACAATCTCTCTTGCAACAACAAGATCAGTGTACAAGAAATACAGCAAGAAGCCAAGAATAATATGAATGTAAAAAACACTAGTTTGCTTGCCTTCTCGTCGACTGTTGATGAAGCAGCAACTTCATGCCAACAACAGCAGCAACTGATCAGTTGGAGTCCAGCCGAGGGAAGCTCACACGAAGCTTCAGTGATGGAGAGCTTAGCAAAGCTCTGATCGCAAGGAACAAGAAGGAGCAAGAGCAAGAAGTCTGCTCTACTGTAGAGGCCCTTGATTTATATGAACCTGCGAAGAAGAAGAAAGAAGAAATCTAGCCGTTGTGTCTCAACGGCTAGACCTGGACCGATCAGGCTCCACCCTGATCGGTCCAAGATGGATCTGATCGGTCAAGGGACCGATCAGGCCCTAGGATGATCGGTCCCCAGACTGATCCCAACTCTCACAGAGAGTTGGATGCGATCCCTGATCGGTCAGTGGACCGATCAGGCCCTAGGCTGATCGGTCCCCAGACCGATCCCAACTCTCATAGAGAGTTGGTTGCCAGGGCCTTGATCGGTCTGTGGATCGATCAAACCATTACTTCTCCCAATCTGTTTGGTTACTGATCGGTCACCAGATCGATCAGATGACCCAGTGTATCACTGGATCGGTCAGCAGACCGATCCAATTTCCCAGCCTTAAACCTAAAGCCTTCCTGATCTAGAGAACGAGCTACCGAGCCCTCTCTGACCTATTCCGGAGAACGAGCTACCGAGCCCTCTCTGACCTAGTCCAGAGAACGAGCTACCGAGCCCTCTCCGACTTCCACGTCCGGTCCAGAGAATGAGCTACCGAGCCCTCTCTGACCTAGTCTAGAGAACGAGCTACCGAGCCCTCTCCGACTTCATCCAGTCCAGAGAACGAGCTACCGAGCCCTCTCTAACCTAGTTCGGAGAACGAGCTACCGAGCCCTCTCCGACTCCATCTAGTCCAGAGAACGAGCTACCGAGCCCTCTCTGACCTCCCATGCCAAGCTTCCATACTTGGACTTTTCCCCGTTCCAAGCTCCCTACTTGGACTTTTCCCGTGCCAAGCTCCCTGCTTGGACTTTTCCGTGCCAAATCTCTATCCTTGGACTTTTCCCATGCCAAGCTCCCCGCTTGGACTTTTCCCGTGCCAAGCTCCCTGCTTGGACCTTTCCGTGCCAAGTCTCCATACTTGGACTTTTCCCGAATCAGGTCAACTCAAGTCGGGTCAACCAGATCAACCTTGACCAAAGGTTGCACCCACAATCCCCCAAGTTCCTATTCTTGTCAAACATCAAAAGATAACTTCTCTATTCTTGTCAAACATCAAAATATACCTCGAGTCAGGTCAACTCGAGTCGGGTCACCTAGGTTAACCTTGACCTAAGGGTGCACCAACAATGAGGTGAGGCACCTCTACCCTCTCTTTTATTTTCCTTGGTCTTGACATATAAGGAGAGTTTTAATAAAAACTTCCTTATTATCCTTGCCAACAAAAGGAAAATTTAAATAACAATTTCTTTTTTAAACTTCAATGGTCGGCCACCACCTTGAGCTCCAAATAAGGCAAGTTTTAAACACAAAATTAAAACTACCTTATTTGTTTCCGGAAATTTTAAAAATAAAATTTCTCTTTAAAAATTCCCTTCATGGTTGGTTATAAAAGGATACTTTTATAAATTAAAATCTCTCTATTAAAACATGTTGATGATTACAAAAAGGAAAGTTTTCTCAAAATAAAAATCTTCCTTTTAATCTACAAATAAGGAAAGATATCAAATCTTTTCTTAATCTTTTGTAGAAACTATAAAAGGAAAGATATAATTTTAAAACTCTCTTTTAAAATCATGAAGATGGTTACATAAAAGGAAAGTTTTCTCAAAAATTAAAATCTTCCTTTTTACTACAAATAAGGAAAGATATCAAACCTTTCTCTTAATCTTTTGTAGAAAACTATAAAAGGAAATATTTAAATTTTAAATTCTCTTTTAAAACCATGGCTCCCACATAAGAAAAGATTTTAAAAAAAAATAAATTTCTTTTATTTTATATGGTCGGGCACACCAAGGTTGGGCTCCATGCTATGGCCGACCACCCTACTTAGCTCAAGCCTTTGGCTTAGCCGGCCCAAGCTTGCTTGGCCGGCCACCTAAGTGTGGGTAGTAAGTAGGTATTTGGTAGATATAATTCTTTATAAATAAGAGGCTACGATAGGGACTGAGAGGAGGAATTAGTTTTGGTCTCCCGATGAAATTAAGCTTCCCATGTTCGCCCTGAACACCCAACTTAATTTCATCAATAATATCTCATTCCACTAAAGAGTTATTATTGAACTACCGCACTAATCCCAAATTACATTTTGGGTTCCTTCTTATTATGAGTGTGTTAATCTCCCTGTGTTTAAAATGTCGAATGCCCACTAATTAAATGAGTTACTGACAACTCACTTTAATTAATATCTTAGTCCAAGAGTAGTACCACTCAACCTTATCGTCATGTCGGACTAAGTCCACCTGCAGGGTTTACATGACAATCCTTATGAGCTCCTCTTAGGGGCATTATCAACCTAGATTACTAGGACACAGTTTCCTTCTATAATCAACAACACATACTATAAATAATATCATTTCCCAAGTTATCGGGCTTCTTGATTTATCGAACTAAATCTCATCCATTGATAAGTCAAAGAAATAAATACTAGATACATGTACTTGTTATTATATCAGGATTAAGAGCACACACTTCCACAATAACAAAGGTCTTATTCTTTTATTCACGCAGTATAAAAAGAACTTACCTTAAATAGTCAGCTCAATACACTCTGAGTGTACTAGTGTAATTTATAGTCAAGATAAACTAATACCAAATTACATTACGACTATTCCAATGGTTTGTTCCTATCCATCTTAATCGTGAGCAATTGTTTATAATGTTAGAGTGTATACTAAAAGCCTAACTTTTGTAAATATTTATTTTTGAAATAAAAGAATCACATTGGTTAAATGTGTACATTTATTTGTTAAGTGTAGTTGTACAATTAATTTATATTTTAGATAACATGATGTGTGGTGTCACATATAGAAGATCATGTTATTAGGTTTTTATAAATTATAAACAGTTACTCACGACTATGATGGAAAGGAACAAATCATTGGAATAGTCATAGTATAATTAGGTATTAGTTTATCTTGACTAATAAATTACACTAGTACACTCTAAGTGTATAGAGTAGGACCATTTTAGGTAAGTTCTTTTAATACTGACTTAATAAAAAAACTAGACCTTAGTTATTATGAAAGTGTGTGCTCTTAATTCTAATATAATAACAAGCACATATATTTAGCATTTATTTCTTTGACTTATTAAAGGGTGAGATTTAGCTCGATAAATCAATAGGCCCGATAAGTTGGGAAATGATATTACTTAAAGTGTGTGTTGTTGATTATAGAAGGAAACATTGTCCTAGTAATCTAGATCGAGAATATCCCCAAGAGGAGATCATAAGGGTTGTCATGTTAAACCCTGTAGGTGGACTTAGTCCGACATGATAATAAGGTTGAGTGGTACTACTCTTGGACTAAGACATTAATTAAAATGAGTTGTCAGTAACTTAATTAATTATTGGGCATTCGATATCTTAAACACAGGGAGACTAACACACTCATGATAAGAAGGAGCTCATAATGTAATTTGGGATTGGTGCGGTAGTGCAATAATAACTCTCTAGTGGAATAAGTTATTATTGATGAACTTGAGTTGTGTGTTCGGGGCGAACACGGGATACTCAAGCTCGTCGGATGGCCAAAATCAATTTCTCCTCTAGGTCCCTGTCATAGCCTCATTAAAGCCTCAAATCCATCCATATGAAAGCTCATCTTGGTGTTCAAGAAGGGGGTTGGCATAAGGCTTGATGACCAAGCCAAGGGCCGACCACTATCTCCTCAAAGAGGTTCGGCCCTTTTCATTGGTGCCCAAGTAATGAGGGGCCGACGAACATAATCTAAATAAGGAGGGGTGTTTTAAAATTTTAAAATCTTCTCTTTGTAGAAAACTATAAGTTTTAAAAGAGAGATTTTAAAATTATAAAACTTTCCTTATTTGAATTAGGCCACATGGTTTAAAAGAAAGTTTAAAAGTTTTAAAACTTTCCTTTTTTAACCATCCTCATGGTTTTTAGAAAAAAGGAAAAGAAGTTTTAAATTTGAAACTTTCTATTTTTGTAACCATGTTAAAAAAGGAAATTTTAGAAGAGACGTTTTAAATTTTAAAACTTGGTTTTAATTTTTAAAAACTTTCCTTTTTTAACATCCACTTTAGGAATTTAAATGAGAGCTTGTAAAATTTTATAAGAGCTTTCCTTCTTTGCTTATAAAATTTTTACAAGAATTATTTTCTTCCTTTTAAGGGGTCGGCCACCCTTGCTTGGTGCCCAAGCAAGGGGCCAGCCAATCAAATCAAATCAATGATTGATTCAATCAATGATTGAATTTATTAAGAGAAAGGAAAAGGAAAAAATAAAAGGGGAAAATGAAAAACAAGAGAAAGATTTTAATTTTTGTAAAAAGTCTTTCCTTATTTGCCTTGGGCAAATAATATAATAGAAGGGGAGGGGAGGCCTCATGTATTATCAATTCTTATTCTCTTGTTGAGCTCTCTATTGTGGCCGGCCCTCTCTCTCTTCCCTTTCCCCTTGCTCTCTTTGGTTCCTTGGTGGTGGTGGTGGCCGGAATTTAGAGAAGGAGGAAGAAGGCTTTGGGTGGTGTTCATCTTCGAGGATCGTGGCCCACACGACGTCCAAGGCGAGGCGAGGAATACGGCAGAAGATCTCGAGGTTATTAGTATATAAAGAAAAGGTATAACTAGTAATTGTTTTCCGCATCATGATAGTTATTTTTTTTTGTATGAATTCCAAACACAATGGGCATTAGATTCTAGTTTTTTGAATTTGTAATTCGAGTTGTGTTTTTTTTGTTTTTCGAATTTGTGATTCGATTGTTCTTTTCGGTTAAACCTAATATTATTTTAGGAAATTAAATATTGAATTTCTATTAAAGGCTTTGTCAAGGTAAGAAGGCCTAGTGTCACGCTATGTTTGACCTGGGAGCCGATTTTAGAAATAAATATTTAATTAACTTTATAACATAGGTTGATTTGGATCAATAGTGTTAAGTTTCGCTTGCGATCCAAATCTAAACCATTAAGAACAGATAAGTTAAATTTGGAATCAATAATATTAAGTTCCGTTTGTGATTCCTAATTTAACTTCTAAAGAACAAAATAGGTTGTCTAGGAAAGGTTCGACACTTGTACAAAATTTTTGTATAGTGGAACCGGTACGATCTTTCTAGGACCAACCAACAATTGGTATCAGAGCTAGGGTTTGCCTCTGTGTGTTTTGGTTTTCAAATAGATTATGCACATGTTATACATAATTTAGGCAGGACAATAGTAGGATGTGCTAACTTTGTGGTTGCAGGCTCCAACTATTATGGCATATAGATATTGTGTGTGATTGGACCCTTGGACATGTCAAGGGAATTAATTTTGTGTGTGCATGATTGTATGTAACTAATACAGCAGGAGTTGTATTAGCCCTAGGATTTTAGAATTTTATTTTCGATCTATATTACATGTATATTTCTTCGTGGAATATAGCATCGATATATGTAAAATTCAATTTTTATCATGGATCATATACTTACGAGGCGTGGTGTTATTAGAGGACCAGAGGCGCTGAGGAATAAGAAGCAAGATAGATGCGACGACTTGACCCGATGGCGGTGGCTAAAGATGGCAGCAGTTGGGGTTGGAGCACACGGAGGACAGTGATGGAAAAGTCCATAATAGTTGGAAAATTAATTTCCAAATTTATTGCTTTTATTTACTATGATGTGTGTGTGTGCATGCTTGCATAGGTTAAAATTCCTAACCTTAAATAACTAAGTGGGAGAGAGATTTTTAAAATAAATTCCATGGTCTCCATTACTGGTTTGTAAGTGATGCAAACAAACTTGCGCGTTGGCTTTAAGTACCTTCCTCCATATTAGATGAGTTTGTTTGCGGATCACTAAATCAAACTTCCATTTTAGATGACTATAGGAAATTAATTAAGAGCGTGTAATCTTCCACATCGGAAGGGGCACAATCTTATTAATGGACTAAGTATCAAGTAATGGTATACACTTATGCACATCTAATAGTATCCTCCCCATCGGAGTCACTGCTATTATTTGTGTGACCGAAGGAAAACCAACTATTAATTTTATTTGTCATAAAGTTAGGTTGACAAGAATAAAATTAATGGGTAAAACCTCCTCTTACAAATGTTTGATTTTGTATACGTCCACACTATCGTGGCATGCAAAATTCACGGTGATTTGAGGTGTTGGTTAATTTAAAATAGTATTGTTTGAGGAATCAATATTATTCTAAATTTAGAGTCTTGACCAAAGTTTATTTTGTGATTCTTAGGATGACTTTCACCTCACTGGCCATTATTCTGAAATAGAATAGACTTACTGGTCCAAATTATATAGATTGGAAAAGAAATCTGGATATTATCTTAATTGCTGAAAGCTGAAAGGCAACAGAAGGCAACAGAAGGGAGTATACATTGGCGAAACTTTTGACACTACAAGCAACAGAAGGTATATTTCGTCACAGTTCTCAGATTCACTATGCTAAAAATGGTTCTACTTCTAAGTTGAAAGGCAAGAAGAAGAAGAAACAGACTGTTTCAGCAAAAAAGGTGAATAAACCTCTAGGAATAGGACCAAAAGCTGGAATGAAGAAGCTGAAGGGCAAGTGCTTCATCTGCAAGCAGTCAGGACATTGGATGGCGGGCTGTCCTCATAGGAATCAGAACAATAAAAGTATATCTCATTCTCTAGTAGTTGAAACATGTTTAGCGGTGTTATCTACCAGCACCTGGTGTATAGATACGGGAGCCACTGATAATGTCTGCAACTCTTTGCAGGGTTCTAGGAAACCCGACGACTATTTGAAGGAGAGATAATCGTCTACATGGGCAATGCTACTAAGGTGGCGGTTGTTGCAGTGGGAGATGTCTACTTATCTTTTGATAGGAATAGAAGTTTGATTTTAAGAAATTATCTTTATGTACCCAATCTTAGAAAGAATTTAATTTCAGTTTATAAACTGTATTTTGATGGATATTCTATTTCTTTCAATAACAATGTGGTTATAAAGAGAAATAGGGTTGTTATCTGTTCTGGTGCATTGGTTGGCAATTTATATACTTTAAATCCAATTTCTCCCTCAGGGCAACAAATGGAAATTAATAACACATCTTCTAACTCTAATAAGAGAAAAGAACCTTCGAAAATGAACCAAATATATCTTTGGAATCTAAGGCTTGGTCATATTAACTTAAGTAGGATTCAAAGACTTAAAGCCGATGGACTCTTGGGTTCATTAGAGTAGGAAAATTTTTCAACCTGTGAATCTTGCTTGGAAGGTAAAATGACCAAGAGACCTTTTAATGCCAAGGAGTATAGAGTCAAAGATGTGTTAGAACTGGTTCATTCTGATTTGTGTGGTCCTATGTCTATCCAGGAAATAGGTGGTTTTGAATACTTTGTCTCTTTTATAGACGATTATTCGAGATATGGATACATTTACTTGATGCGCCACAAGTCTGAGTACTTTGATAAGTTCAAAGAGTACAAGGTTGATGTGGAGAAACGTCTTGGTAAAAGTACCAAAACACTATGGTCTGATCGTGGTGGCGAATACCTCTTAGGAGAGTTTAGGAATTACTTATCAGAGGCTGGGATTCAATCCCAATTGTCCGCACCTGGTACACCCCAAGAGAATAGTGTGGCAGAACGAAGGATAGGATCCTTATGGAGATGGTTAGATCGATGATGAGTTATTCAGAATTACCAAATTCGTTTTGGGGATACGCTCTGGAAACAGCAGCGCACATTCTGAACTTAGTACCTTCTAAATCAATACCCTCTACTCCCATAAAATTATGGAATGGGCGAAAACCTAGTCTAAGACATATTCGGATTTGGGGTAGTCCAGCACATGTGCTGAAAACAGATGCTGATAAGTTAGAATCTCGTACAGAAGTTTGCGTGTTTGTGAATTATCCTAGAGGAACGAAAAGTGGTTTATTTTATAGTCCTAAAGACTAGAAGGTCATTGTTAGCACCAATGCCCAGTTTTTAGAAGAAGACTATATAATGGACCACAAGCCCAAAAGTAATATTGTTTTTGAAGAAATAAGAGAGGACACGTCTACTTTAGTACCAACAGTACAAGATGAAGTACCACAAGAGATTGCAACACGTGTCACACATGATACACAACCGCAGATAGTGCCTCGTCATAGTGGGAGGGTTATAAGGCAACCAGAGAGATTCATATTTTTGGGAGACTCTTCGGATTTGATTCCAGGTAAACATGAACCTGATCCCCGGGCATATGACGAAGCACTCCCAGATATAGATGCAGTATCTTGGCAAAAGGCAATGAATTCTGAAATAGAGTCTATGTATTCTAATAAGGTCTGGGAGCTTGTAGAACCACCAGATGGTGTAAAAGCTGTTGGATGCAAGTGGATCTACTAAAGCAAAAGAGGGACAGATGGGAAGGTAGAAACCTTCAAAGCAAGGCTTGTTGCGAAAGGGTATACTTAGAAAGAGAGAATCGATTATGAGGAGACCTTTTCACCGGTAGCAATGCTTAAGTCTATCCGGATACTCTTATCCATTGTTCCTCATATGGATTATGAGATTTGGCAAATGGATGTCAAGACAGCTTTCCTTAACGGAAGTCTTGAAAAAAACATCCATATGAAGCAACCAGAGGGATTCATTGAAAAAGGTAAAGAGCATCTAGTGTGCAAGCTGAATCGGTCCATTTATGGACTGAAACAAGCTTCGAGATCTTGGAACATCCGATTTAACGAAGTAATCTAGTCATATGGATTTATTCAGTGTCCGGATGAGTCTTGTGTATACAAAAAGTGTAACGGAAACGTGGTGGTATTTCTTGTACTATACGTAGATGATATTTTGTTAATTGGTAACAATGTCAAAGTGTTATCTGACTTAAGGGTATGGTTATCCAAACAATTTGATATGAAGGATTTAGGAGAATGTGCACACATTCTTGGGATCAAAGTGGTATCAGAGCCACGTGCAAAGCGTCTACTTGTTTTTATTTTAATTTTTATGAAAAATTATAGTTCTATAAGTTTATGTGATTTTATTAATTTTATGGTTTTCAAGAGTATTTTTCTCGTAGAAGCGAAGCAACAAGTATTTGAACACTTGTAGGCTTCGACTATCGAGAAACAACTTTCGTAACGGTAAGGCCTCACCCAAAATGTTTTGGGACAGCGGCTAAAGGCATTGTAAGATCATCGTGGGACACTCGTGAGACCTATTTTGCGAGAAGGGGTGCTGCCCCTAACCCCGGAAAGGGCATTGTCTAGCGATCACGCCTGAAAATCGCTAAACAGGACTGCCGGGAAGTTGCGACTCATAGAATCATAAAAACAGTAATAAAATTATACAAATTTATATAAATTACATAATTTAGAATTATGTATGATTTGTGATAGTCATGGCCCAAAAAATTCCAATTGGATTGGTTACATGTGTTGTAATTCATAATATGGTCTGCGCGCCATTTTTGTGTGATTGTGTGTGTTGTATATGTGATACGCGACCTGCGCGTCGTGCCTTTCTATTTTATTTCCTGTTGTAAAATAGTTTAGACTCGAATGTAACTCGAGTTTCATCTTTGTAATGTACAAAATGGAGCTGTGGAAGGTCCACTCGAGGAGGAGTTCGAGGAGGGTGCGAGCAACACGTGGCGATCAAAGGGAGGAGCTTGGAGAAGTTGTTGACCCTAGATTGACCGTCCGATCTTCTCATTGGCTTGAGAAGATCGTAGTAGGGACATGATTTAATCACATTTTAATTAATTACTTGTGTGTGTACATGTGATGCATGCTAGAGTAGAGTAATTAATTAGTGCCTTGTCGATTATATTAGATCTTAATCGCGTATAGGATACACATCAACGATTAGATTAGATCTTAATTGCATCAACTCAAAATGACTATCATGCCATGATACCCATCACTACCTCAATCACATGTTGTTGTTGAATCTGCCAAAGAAGAGCAACACATATTATCTTGGTAGGGTGCGGAGGGACAATCTTGGTCCCACCTATCAACGCCTGGGTGAGTACAAACTCAATCAGATTGAGTAAAACTAGTTAAACTCAATTGAATCGGGTATAACTATAGGCATTTTCCAATGGTTGGTAGATAGGTCAAAATCACATTTTTATTAACTCTTGGGTGATTTAGCCAAAGCTAACTCGAGTTTTAATATACATGCGGATCTTGATCCTATAAACAAGAGTTGCATAGAGATGTAATTGGTAATTAGTGTGAGACCGTTAGATTCGATAGAGGGGGGGTGAATATCGATTCGAAAATCTCGAGTTAAAACGCAGCGGAAAAGTAAGGAAGTAAAGAAATGAACACGGTTGATTTTTACTTCGTTCGGAGCCTGTGACGACTCCTACTCGAAGGCCCGTACTCCTTGAGTACCTTCGTTGGGCAATTCACTAGCAATTCAGATAATTACAATTTACGTACAAATATTGCTAATGAAAAGAAAGAAAACAAATCTAACCGACAAACAATGAATTAAAAGGAGAGCCGGAGTGAGTCGTCGGAGCTTTGTGAACGTTGTTGGAGCGCAGAGCAGCAGAGTGATTGGACTCAGAGTTCTCAGAAGACTGATGTGTTGAAGCTCCTGCCTGGGGCTTCTTTTATATGCTGCTCCGGGCGCCTGGATCCCTTCCAGGCGCCTGGAGTGTGACGTAACACTCCCAACCAGCATGCTCCAAGTGTCAACGTCGTCCTGGGATAAAATTTGCCTCCGGGCGCCTGGATCCCTTCTAGGCGCCCGGACTTCCGGGCGCCCGGAGCCATTCCGGGCGCCCGGACCCTCACTGTTCCCTACCTGCAAAACAGTGTTAGTCCGAGGCAAATAAATCCTGCAGCACAGTTTGTTAGCACATTTTTACAGATACGCTAAGTAATAAAAATTAGCATCAAGAGTATGACTTAGATTCCGTCTTTCCGAGACCGGAATCTAGTCACGATCTCGACTTAGATATCCGAAATGGATCTAAGCCGGATCGACGCCTAATGTCCCCTTCCCGGGAACGCGTCCTCACAGTCACTCCCCTCCAGTGACTTACCTCACTTACCTGCCAGACGTCCGGTCAGCCCGTCGACCCGTCTGGACTTCTTGCCAAGCGTCCGGTCAGCCCGTCGACCCGCTTGGACTTCTCGCCAGCTATCCGGTCAGCCCGTCGACCTAGCTGGACTTCTCGCCAAGCGTCCGGTCAGCCCGTCGACCCGCTTGGACTTCTCGCCACCTATCCGGCCAGCCCGACGACCTAGCTGGACTTTTCCTGCACACTTGATCAAAGTGTCAGACAACAACACAACTAACTTAACCTATTTGTCATTCATCAAAACCTGGGTTAGACCGTTAGTGCTACCCGCACCAACAATCTCCCCCTTTTTGATGGAATGACAACCTGGTTAAGTTAGTGAAAGCATATGTACGAAACAACATGCATTTGTGTGGTTTTAAAGTTAGTTTGTGTTTTCAAATTGGTTTAGCTAACTTAACCACCTAACCCTTCTCCCCCTTTGGCATTCATAAAAAAGTAAGCAGGGGTAAACAAGCATAGTGTAGAGTAATAAAAAGTTTGGTTAAAAAAAATTCAAAGATATTGATAAAAGTATAATTTTTAACAGCAAAAAAAATTAGTCAAGTTGACTTGGGGGAGTTTAAGCTTTTGAATATTTGTTTAAAGCATTAGCTTTTAGCTTTTAGAAAGCTAGCTAAGTTTTCATTTTCAAACACAAGTTTTCAAAAACTAGAATTCCAAAACTAAGTTTGAAAAATTTATTTTTCAACACTAAGTTTGTAAACGATTTAATTTAAAACTTAAGTTTTGACAGTGATTTAAGTTTGAAAAAATCTAACTTTCATAATTTTTAACACTTGAGTTTTTGCAAATCAAATTTCAGTTTGTAAATATTGATTTTGAACTTTACTTTTAGTTTTCAAAGGAGTTTGGTAGAACTAATTTTGATAAAGTAAAATAATTAAATCTAATTTTCAAAAATCAAAATTTTAAAGTTCAAAAGTACTAGTTTCAAAACCATGGTTTAAAATACTTGAAAAGTTGAGTTTTCAAAGACTAAGTAAAAAGGATAAAAAGTTTGTGATTTAAAACAAACAATTTTGAAAAAATTTTCACAATTTTAAGCAAGTTGATATTGAAAATTGATTTTCAAAATTAAGGAAAATGATTTTGAGAAGCTTAGTTTGTAAACTTAAGTTTTGAAAAATCTAATTTCCACAATTTTCAAAACTAAGTTAAATCTAATTTTCAGAATCAATTTTCAATAAAAAGTAAAACCCAATTTTTAAAAACAACTTAGTTTTATAAGAGTTAGTTTTCAAAAGTAGGTTTAAGAAATTTTTAGGAGAACATTTTTCAAACAAGATTTAAAATATTTTATATAAAGGAAAATTTTTAATTAATTCCTCCCCCTGAACCTGACATAACTTTAACCAGCTGTCTAACCAATTAGGTACTAACTAACTATCAGAAGATAGTAGCTTTCACCTGGTTAGTCAGATAAAGTTAATTATAATCAGTCAGTGTTTGACTTGACTGATGAACTTTAATCTGATTAATATCTGAATTGTATTTAACGTCCAGACTTATGTTGATGCACTGAAATAAGCATCTTAAGTCTAGACAGTTGGCCTATGCATCTCACCCCTTTCTATGTTTGTCAAACACAAGCAAGGTAGCCCTAGGGTGTTGGTGAGATGCTCAAAAACTAGTCCTATGGGTACATGCTTTCTAAAGATGTAAAACTAGTCTAAGGCCAAAACTGTTTTTGAAAGTCTAAAAATGGAAAGTTTGAAAAACAAGCAATTTTAGCCTATAAGTTGGTAAAATCATTTTTGAAGGTATTTTTGAAAGATCCTAGTCTATTAAGATAGAACATATGCAATGTAAGTTTGAAGTGCCACTAGATAAATCCAAAATATTTTACAAGTAGTGTAGCTACAGAAGTAGGTCATCACTAAAGCTACTGAGATGATGCAGGGGGTGGACCAGATCCCAAGGATCGAAGAAGTGCTATCAGCTCAGTGTGTCGGGTGTCTCCGGCAGCTCGTAACTCGGCAACCTCTCGCCGTATGTCTCGATGAAAATCGGAGTTCTCCTGCTGGAGACTCGCCATGGCTCTCTCTAGTCCGGTCATACGGTCGGCTAGAGTGCGGGGAGCGTGTCGTGGTGCTCGAGCTGGGGGTGGTGGTGGAGCTGGTGCGGCTTCCTCCGGAAATAGTGCGAGCATGAACTCATCCATCTGTGCGTCTGGATCGGGCTGGTGCTGTGCCCCCCTCCGCCAAGACATAGTCCCGTCATCTCTATCTATGTGGATGCCGGCTAGGGAAAAGTTCCGAGAGGATATAACATCGAACTCGGTCATATGGGCAACGTCTCCTCTAGTGACATCAATGTGCAACGAGGACATATAGGCTGTCAAAATGTGACCAAATGGTATATGGACTCGACTGTCAGTCACGAATCCGGCTGAGTAAATGATGGTGGAGAAGATATGTAGGCTAATGTCAATCTCTAACCTATGAATCAGGGCATAAAGTAAGAATGAATGGAATGGGCGCATCACAGCGATGTCCCGAGTAGTCAGTGGTAAAATGCAAAGAACTACAACCCTATAAAGAGCGTAGTCCTGGACTCTAAGTTCTACTGACCTAAACTGTGTCACAGTGGGATCTCTCTCTCCCTCAAAAAAATACGAATACATCGTATCGAGAGTAATATGTGAGTAGGGATCGTCGAACGGTAGATCCCTCGGAGGATAGCACAAAAAGGAGCAAGTAGATGGACGCAACTCTAAAAACTCTCGGATAGTCGTAGGGGAAAATACGATATCAGTGCCTGCTGCCCTAGTGGTATAGGTGAAATCGTCTACTTTTACTAGGTTATTGCAAAATTCGGCACATAGACTTATGTTTATTGGACTGGTACATTCGACAAGGTTCCTTAAGTTATAGTGGCCTATAACCTCTAAAGCAGAGGGACATGACCTAAGGAAGAATGCTCTATCTATGCAGGTAGTCCTAATGGCCTTATAATTGGTGGACTCAAATTTAATCCTAAGTTCGTCTGTGGGAAACCTAGGGTCTGTACTAGCATTGGAGGGTCCAACACCAGTATTTGTTCGTTTCCTACTGTATATAAAGAATATTAAACAAAATTTAGAGGAAAAAAAATTTTAGAGGGGGGAAGAATGTTTTACCGAGGAGCCATCGAAAAATAATATAGATTTGACGACCTCGGTTGAATCGCAACAGCGTCTTCACCGCAAGAAAATTTTGATTTAGAGTACTTTCGCACTGAGGTTCAAAGTGAACCTTGGCAAAAGTGAGAATGAGTGGGGCAGAGGTTGGGGGCGCCTGCTGCCCCTTATTTATAGGGGATTCCGGGCGCCCGGATCCCTTCCGGGCGCCCGGGGTTGCTGGGGCGGGGCGCCCGGAACCCCTTCCGGGCGCTTGCGATGAGAATACCAGGGGCGCCCGCCCCTGGTTTTAGATTTTTTTTTTTTTTTTTTAAATGTTTGAAGTTAAGTTTTAAGTTTAAATTAATTTAAGTTTTAAAATTTTGAAATTAATTTAAGTTTTTAAAATTAAAGTTTTGAAATTAAGTTTTAAAATTTTGAAATTAATTTAAGTTTTAAAATTAAGATTTTAAGTTTAAAATTGAAAATTTGAAATTTAAGTTTTAAAATTAAAATTTTGAAATTAATTTAAGTTTTAAAATTAAGATTTTAAGTTTAAAATTGAAATTTTGAAATTTAAGTTTTAAAATTAAAATTTTGAAATTAGTTTAAGTTTTAAAATTAAAATTTTGAAATTAATTTAAGTTTTAAAATTAAAATTTTGAAATTAATTTAAGTTTTAAAATTGAAATTTTGAAATTAGTTTAAGTTTTAAAATTAAAATTAATTTAAGTTTTACAATTGAAATTTTGAAATTAATTTTTAAGTTTAAAATTGAAATTAATTTAAGTTTTAAAATTAAAATTTTGAAATTAATTTAAGTTTTAAAATTGAAATTTTGAAATTAATTTAAGTTTTACAATTTTGAAATTAATTTAAGTTTTAAAATTAAAATTTTGAAATTAATTTTTAAGTTTAAAATTGAAATTAATTTAAGTTTTATTCATCTCACCCGATTTATATTATCAATCAAGGAATCCTATGATTTTGTGAGATGAAATTAGTTTGATTACAGAGTTTTGTTTTAACTTGTGTTAGATTCAGACTTAGCTTTGGTTTCCACAAATAGGCATTCTTCGGATAAACTTCTAAGCTTGGTGAGTCACAAGGACATCATTAGAAGTAACCAACCTTTCGAGGTTTTCTGAATAGTCCTATCCACGGAACTTAGTACTAAATCTTGGTATAACTGGTTAGGATTCGTTTAAGGGTAGCTTCGGTCAGTTCCACTTGGCCAAATGCACCAGATCGAAGTCATATCTTTCTAGACATGCGATGCCCAAGCTTCCCTAACGTACTATCATCCAAAAACTTCACCAGTACCATGAGTCAAGTTAAACTTGGTCTCTCTTTAACTAATCCTAATTACCCTGCCGGGTTAGTTTGTTTTGGGTTACCCTGTCGGGTAGGTTAGTTTTGGAGGTGCCAGCTATTCTGGAGCCTCCCCCTGAATTATTGGCCATTAATTTAGATTTTGGGTTTGTGTCGATTCTTTTTATAGTTATAATCAACTTGGTGATAATCTAAATTTTGTTGAGTTTTGAATTTTGATTTTAATTTAGATTTATATTTTAGTTTTTGATCTGATTTATTCAAGTTTATATAATGTATTTTATCTTTAGGTATATAGAATTGATTAAGTTCTACTTGCGTGGTTAAGCACGCTTTCGGGACCCAAGCTTGTTTAGTTGCTTTGTGTTGGATTAATAATGATTTAAAGGTTTTGTTTGAGTTTGACTTATATCCAAGTCCGGTTTTATTATAGCATGCCTTTTGGTTATTTAGAATTAAATCTAAATTTTTAGATCTTGTTGTGAATTTTTCCAACAATTCTTTCAACTTATTAATTTCATTTTTTAATGATAAATTCTCCTCCTCAAGTGTTCGATCTTGAGTTGGATTCGAATTTTTTAATTGTTCCTTGAGGTTTTGATTTTCCTCAAGAAGCGATTTATTTTTATTTTCCAATTTAACTAATTTTTTATTTAAACACGAGATAATTCTAAAGAATTTACGATTTAAGTTTAGGTATACCTCTTCGGAACCTTCGGAAACGAGTGCGGACTCGTGGCTCGATTCGGGTTCGGACCCGTCTTCCGATTCCTCTGATTCGTCTTCCGTTTCAGCTTCGCGAGCCATCAGCGCGAGATGACTTTGGTGCTTTTGCCTTTCTCCCTCCGATTCGTCTGAGGAGGAATCGTCCCATGTTGTTTTGAGGGCTTTCTTCTTTGTTGACTTTGATTTGTCAAGTTTTAATCTTGGGCATTCGTTCTTGTAGTGCCCCTTTTTGTTACATCCGAAACATGTGACATTTCTTGAGTCGGCTGGCGAACTGATCTTCTGAAGATCCTGTTTGCTGAAGCTTCTCTTTTTCCTGGTGAACATTTTCCTTACCAGGTTCACCAGGTGTTCTTCGTCTTCAGAGTTTTGATCGGAATCTTCTTCAGATTCGGGCTTGTTCTTCTTTTCTTTAGAGGAACCTGCAAATAAAGCTACACCTTTCTCGACCCCGGCATTAGTTTGCTCATGCAGTTCTAATTCACAAAAGAGTTCATCCAATTTTAATTTAGATAAATTTTTTGAAATTTTGTAGGCATCTACGATTGATGCCCACAAATTGTTTCGCGGAAAAGCATTTAACGCGTACCTGATTAAGTCTCGGTTCTCCATTTGGTGGCCAATCGCGTGGAGACCGTTGAGGATATCTTTGACCCTCGCGTGGAGCTGACTTGCCGTTTCTCCTTCCTGTATTTTTATATTAAAAATTTTATTTAACAGCAAATCTCTTTTTGTTACCTTCGCATCGCTTGTTCCTTCGTGCAGCTCGATCAGTTTATCCCAAAGCTCCTTAGCGTTTTGATGCGGTCCGACTCGGTTCAGTTCTTCTCGTGTTAGTCCGCAGTGTAGAGTATTGATGGCTTTGTTTTCAATTGATGCCTTTTTCTTTATATCATTTGTCCAGTCTTCAGGGTCTACTATGTTCCCGGAGTTGTCTACTGGAATTTTGTAAGCCCTTGTGATGCTCATCCATTGGTCGTAGTCTGTCTTCATGTAGACCTCCATTCTTCTTTTCCAGTATGAAAAATCATCCCCGTTGAATAGGGGAGGACGTACTGTGCTGAAGCCTTCTTGTTGAGACATCTTATCCTGCACACACTAAATTAACTGGAAAAAAAATCCCAAGACTTCATCTTGGATTAGCAGTGCGGGAGAAAATAGAAACTCTAAGTTGGTGTTGTACCAATTTAGATTTTAAATGCAACGAGAAAAAAAATCTTCCAAAAAGATAATAATATCAGTTTGGAATTGTTAAAAAAAATGATTTCACCCCCTGTCTGATTGGTGGTTGCACCAAATCAGAGCGGTACCTGCTCTGATACCACTTGTGAGACCGTTAGATTCGATAGAGGGGGGGGTGAATATCGATTCGAAAATCTCGAGTTAAAACGCAGCGGAAAAGTAAGGAAGTAAAGAAATGAACACGGTTGATTTTTACTTCGTTCGGAGCTTGTGACGACTCCTACTCGAAGGCCCGTACTCCTTGAGTACCTTCGTTGGGCAATTCACTAGCAATTCGGATAATTACAATTTACGTACAAATATTGCTAATGAAAAGAAAGAAAACAAAGCTAACCGACAAACAATGAATTAAAAGGAGAGCCGGAGTGAGTCGTCGGAGCTTTGTGAACGTTGTTGGAGCGCAGAGCAGCAGAGTGATTGGACTCAGAGTTCTCAGAAGACTGATGTGTTGAAGCTCCTGCCTGGGGCTTCTTTTATATGCTGCTCCGGGCGCCTGGATCCCTTCCGGGTGCCTGGAGTGTGACGTAACACTCCCAACTAGCATGCTCCAAGTGTCAACGTCGTCCTGGGATAAAATTTGCCTCCGGGCGCCTGGATCCCTTCCAGGCGCCCGGACTTCCGGGCGCCTGGATCCCTTCCGGGCGCCCGGAGCCATTCCGGGCGCCCGGACCCTCACTGTTCCCTACCTGCAAAACAGTGTTAGTCCGAGGCAAATAAACCCTGCAGCACAGTTTGTTAGCACATTTTTACAGATACGCTAAGTAATAAAAATTAGCATCAAGAGTATGACTTAGATTCCATCTTTCCGAGACCGGAATCTAGTCACGATCTCAACTTAGATATCCGAAATGGATCTAAGCCGGATCGACGCCTAATGTCCCCTTCCCGGGAACGCGTCCTCACAGTCACTCCCCTCTAGTGACTTACCTCACTTACCTGTCAGACGTCTGGTCAGCCCGTCGACCCGTCTGGACTTCTCGCCAAGCGTCCGGTCAGCCCGTCGACCCGCTTGGACTTCTCGCCAGCTATCCGGTCAGCCCGTTGACCTAGCTGGACTTCTCGCAAAGCGTCCGGTCAGCCCGTCGACCCACTTGGACTTCTCGCCAGCTATCCGGTCAGCCCCTCGACCTAGCTGGACTTTTCCTGCACACTTGATCAAAGTGTCAGACAACAACACAACTAACTTAACCTATTTGTCATTCATCAAAACCTGGGTTAGACCGTTAGTGCTACCCGCACCAACAATTAGTTACCTACCGATCATACTAAGTCTTGGGCGATTTAGCCAAAGCTAACTCAAGGCGTAGTATGATGTGAATCTTGTCCCGCAAGAATTATAGCTAGTTGGTTAGAATCTAGTAGGTGTGGTTTAACCACATCCATGATTCAATTCTACAAAAGTTCTATAATTCAGTGGGAGCATCATTTAATTAAAGTCCTAATTAAATGATTAGTGGAATATGATATTTATTTTCTGCATTTTCTGTTGTAGATTGTCATGTCGTCAAACATGAACACCTTCTCCCTGCGTTCTGTCCTTGATAAGGACAAGCTCAATGGAGCTAACTTCCTGGACTGGTACAAGAACCTGAGAATTGTTCTCACTCAGGAAAGGAAACTGTACGTCCTGGAGACGCCCATTCCCGAGGTACCTCCTGCCACTGCCATGCAAGCTGACCGTGATGCTTATAAGAAGCATCAAGATGATGCATTAGATGTGTCATGTCTCATGCTCGCGACCATGAACTCTGAGCTTCAGAAGCAACACGAGTTGATGGGTGCTTATGATATAGTTGAACATCTTCATCAACTATATCAAGGACAAGCTAGGCACGATTGATTCGAGATCTCTAAGGCACTGCTTCAGTGCAAGATGCAAGACGGGACTCCCGTAGGTCCATATGTACTCAAGATGATTGGGTACATAGAAAACCTATAGAGGTTGGGATTCCCACTTGGCCAAGAGCTAGCCACTGACTTGATCTTGCAATCCTTGCTGGATAGTTACAATCAATTTGTTCTAAATTACAACATGAATGAAATTGATAAACCCCTGCCCGAGCTGCTAAGCATGTTAAGAACTACTGAGCTTAACCTTAAGAAGGTTAAGCCCAACTCCATTTTAATGGTGCAAAGGCACAAAGGCAAGGGCAAGCCTAAAGGTAAGGGAAAGTCCCAAGACAAGGGCAAATCCAAGGCACTGGAACCCAAAGGAGGGGTCGCCAAGGATGCTACCTGCTTCCACTGCGGTCAGACCGGGCATTAGAAGAGGAACTGCAAAGTTTACTTGGAAGATCTTAAGAAGAAGAGAAGTAAGACTTCTACTTCAGGTATATATGTTATAGAAGTTAATCTCTCTATTTCTTTATCATGGGTATTAGATACCGGATGTGCTTCTCACATTTGTACTAATGTGCAAGCGTTGAGAAATAGCAGGGCATTGACGAAGGGCGAGGTGGACATACAAGTAGGCAATGGAGCACGGGTTGCTGCTGTTGCTGTAGGGACTTACTTTCTATCTCTGCCCTCTGGGCTTGTACTAGAACTAGATGAATGTTGTTATGTGCCTGCTCTTACTAAGAATATAATTTCAGTTTCTTATTTGGACAAGAAAGGTTTTTCATTTATAATAAAGAACAATTGTTGTTAAGTTTATTTAAATGATATGTTATATTGTAGTGCACCTCTGATGAACGGACTCTATATTCTAGACTTAGAGAACCCCATCTATAATATAAATACCAAAAGGTTCAAATCAAATGAAATGAACCAAACCTATCTCTGGCACTATCGCTTAGGGCATATAAATGACAAACGCTTATCCCAGCTCCATAAAGATGGTTTGCTGGACTCATTTGATTTCGAATCAAATGAGACTTGGGAGTCATGCCTACTGGGCAAGATGACCAAGACTCCCTTTAGTGGACATAGTGAAAGAGCGACTGACTTGTTAGGACTTATACGTGGTGATGTATGTGGCCCTTTCAATGTTGCTGCCAGAGGTGGTTATAGGTACTTCATTACATTTACTGATGACTTCAGTAGATATGGTTATGTGTATTTGATGACACATAAGTCAGAATCCTTTGAAAAGTTCAAAGCATTCAAGAATGAAGTACAAACCCAGCTTGGCAAGAGTATTAAGATACTTCGATCAGATCGAGGTGGTGAATACCTTAGCCATGAGTTTCGTGACTATCTAGCTGAGTGTGGGATTCTATCCCAACTCACTCCTCCTGGAACACCACAGTGGAATGATGTATCCGAAAGGAGGAATCGTACCCTATTAGATATGGTACGGTCTATGATGAGTCACACAGATCTTCCTATATCTCTTTGGGGGTATGCTCTGGATACAGCAGCCTTCATACTCAACTGTGTTCCATCCAAGGCTGTGATAAAGATGCCATATAGGATATGGACTGGGAGAGATGCCCAAGTGTCTTTTATGAGGATTTGGGGTTGTGAGGCTTACGTTTGACGTCAAGTCTCGGACAAATTGGGACCCAAATTCGATAAGTACCATTTTATTTGATATCCCAAGGAAACGAAGGGATATTACTTCTACATTCCCAATCAACACAAAGTAGTTGTGGCTAAGACTGGGGTATTTCTAGAAAGGGACTTTGTTTCTAGAAAAACTAGTGGGAGTACGTTCAATCTTGAAGAATTTCAAGATATGGACCAAAGCACTGAAGCATTGATGGAAGTTGAACTGGAACCACAAAGTGTTGTGGATGATGAGATTGTTCCACAAGGAGTTGAGGAACAACAACCAGTTCAAGTAGGCATACCTCTTCGCAGGTCTGATAGGGTACGTCGTCAGCCAGAGAGATACTCATTTATCTTGTCTTACCATGATGACGTTATGCTCATTGAGAATAAGCCTACCTCCTATCAGGAAGTTGTGATGAGACCAGATTCTGAGAAATGGCTAGAAGCCATGAGATCTGAAATGGAATCCATGTACACCAACCAAGTATGGACTTTGGTTGATCCACCTGAAGGGGTCAAACCCATTGGGTGTAAGTGGGTCTTTAAGAGAAAGACTGACATGGATGGACTTATATATAAGGGTAGTCTGGTAGCTAAAGGTTTCAAGCAAATTCATGGTATTGACTATGATGAAACTTTTTCTCCAGTAGCGATGTTTAAGTCCATTCAGATCATACTTGTTATTGCAGCATACCACGATTATGAGTTCTAGCAGATGGATGTCAAAATCGCGTTTCTAAATGGAAACCCGCTCAAGGATGTGTACATGACACAACCTGAGGGTTTTGTAGATTCACAGCATATTGGCAGAGTATGCAAGCTGCATAAGTCCATTTATGGACTAAAGCAAGCTTCTCGGAGCTGGAATCATTGATTCGATGATGCGATCAAATAGTTTGGTTTCTCGGAGCTGGAATCATTGAGTTTGGTTTCATTAAGTCCATTTGTCTTCCTCTAGGGATTCAGATCTATAGAGATAGATCTAAGAGATTGCTAGGCCTAAGTCAGAGTACATACATTGACAAGGTACTCCTACGGTTTGCCATGCAGAACTCCAAGAAGGGATTTCTGTCGATGTCACATGGTGTGAGTCTTTCAAAAACTCAAAGTCCCTCTTCTAGAGAGGAGAGACACCGCATGGATACGATCCCTTATGCCTCAGCCATAGGATCTATCATGTACGCCAAGCTATGTACTCGTCATGATGTTTCGCATGCTTTGAGCATGACGAGCAGATACCAGTCAGATCCAGGTGAAAGTCACTGGATAGCAGTCAAGAATATTCTTAAGTACTTAAGAAGGACTAAGGAATATTTCTTGATATATAGAGGCGATGATGAGCTAGCTGTAAAGGGTTATAGTGATGCCAGCTTCCAAACTAACTAGGATGACTATAGATCGCAGTCTGGGTTCGTGTTTTGCTTGAATGGTGGTGCTGTGAGTTGGAAGAGTTCGAAGCAGGACACAGTTACTGATTCTACAACAGAGGCCGAGTATATTGCTGCATCAGAAGCAACAAAGGAGGCAATTTGGATCCACAAGTTCATTACTGAGCTTGGGGTGGTTCCTAGCATTGCAGATCCTATTGAGCTCTATTGTGACAACAATGGAGCAATTGCGCAGTCTAAGGAACCTCGCTCACACCAGCGGACCAAACACATACTACGGCGCTTCCATCTCATTTGAGAGATCATCGATAGAGGAGATGTGAATATTTGTAGAGTACCCACAGAGGCTAACATCGCTATTCCCTTGACCAAGGCTTTGGCACAGAGAAAGCATGATGGTCACACTAGGTCATTGGGCCTTAGAGCCTACACTGATTGACACTAGTGCTAGTGGGAGATTGTTAGTTAGAGCCCTAGAGCCAATCATATGATGATTGTTATATGGACTCATTGTATCATATTCCTATTTATATAAAGGCATTTGTTTTAGATATTATACTTACTTGTATTTGCGCCAAATAACAAAGTATAATAGCGTCCTTGAGTAGAAACGTTCTTATCTATATCAATCGATTGGTTGAATCGATAGTGAGATGATATAGAGAACACTACTCTTAATCATTCCTAGTCAAGTATTAACATTCAGGGATAATGTTAATGCGACGAGACTAGCATGTAGGTCAACTCGATGACTTGATCTCACAAGTCATAGATATAGAGATATCAAGTTGACACATGGGTATGCATTGGAGAATGTATACTAAATGACCCGCCATGAGAAAGTATCATGGATCGTTAAATGAGTGTCATATACTTTCTCATGTGGCTATTAGTATGACTATTAGTCCTTAGACCTGAAGTCACCATGGTTCCCTACATAAGGAGTTACATACTTTGGCTTCGTCAAACGTCACCCGTAATTGGGTGAACCATAAAGGCGATTACTGGATATGTAACAAATTATGCGGATGGATGTGAGTGATGTAGATGGGATCTATCCCTCCTATATGACGGGAGTGATATCATTATTCTTGATAGAGTGAGACCACTAAGTGCATGGCCATACCCAAATGAGTCAATATGAGATATTGAGCTCATTTGATTAGAGTGAGTCTACTTGGAGTTCAAGATTTAGATTGATTAGAGGATGACATGGTCTATGCCTCACATTGATCAATCTAAATGTCAAGGATAGAAGGACATTATCATATATTGTGAAGAGTCACAATTAGTAGTCACAAGGTAATGTTGGATCTCAATATTCTTGTAACTTGGGTAGTAATGATGTGTTGCTAGATACCACTCATTACTTATGCTTCTAAATGGGTTTAGGAGCATTGCCAACATTACAAGAACCTATAGGGTCACACACAAAGGGCAATTAGATGGAGAATGAGTTCATATGATGGACCAAGAGGATTAGGTTTATATGATGAACCAAATTGGATTAAGAGTAATCCAAATTAGGCTAATTGAGCTGGACTCAATTTGATTCATATTTTGACTGAGTATAATTTAGATTATGACTCATTGAGTCAATTTAATTCAATGGATATAGATTCATTAAATTAAATTGATTTGAATCAAATGGTTAGATTTGATCAACCATGGGAGAGAAGAGGTCAAGTTTAACTTGACTTGAGAAGGGAAGATGAAAGGTCAAGTTTGACTTGACCAATGCCACCTCATTTATGAGTTGGCATAGATAGGACCAATGATGATGTTCCACATCATCAAAGATAGTACATGTGTGTGCCACCTCATGAGGGAGATCAAGAGTTGTGACTCTTGGTATTCTATGGAGTTTAAAAACCCCTCTTGAAGTGGTCGGCCACTTTAATGTGTGTGAGTTACAATTTTTGTGTTCATTCACTCCTTCTTCTTCCTCCTCTCATCTTCTTCTCTCCTTCTCCTCCACCTTGGCAAAAACCTTCAAGAGTGCTAGCACAATCTAAGGTTTCTTCTCCACCTTTTTTGTTCGTGTGGATACACATAGAGGGGTGTTCACTTGACACCCTTGAGATCCGGCGAACTTTGGACGAGCGGGATAAGCGAAGGGCTTCGCATCAAAGGTATAACTTCTCTAACATGTAGATCTAGTGTAGATCAAGGATTAGAAAACTTGTACATGTAAAATTTTAATTTTCGCACGGATCTGGTGGCATGGAACTTCGTGGTTTCCGCAATGCAAAAAGCAGTTTTTGCGGCCCGAAAGTTCCAACACAAAGTCATAAGGGATCACAAGAAAAGGATGTTGTGCCTGTCTCAAGTTTCATATATAGATACAATCCTTGCTCGTTTTAGCATGCAGAACTCCAAGAAAGGTTTCTTACCTTTTAGGCATGGAGTATCTTTATCTAAAGAGATGTCTCCGAAGATATCAAAGGAGATCGAGGACATGAAGGCAGTTCCTTATACTTCGGCTGTGGGAAGCCTAATGTATGGAATACTGTGTACGAGACCTGATATCTGTTTTACCGTGGGCATGGTTATCAGATATCAGAGTAAACCTAGACAAGGACATTGGATTGCTGTAAAGTATATATTGAAGTACCTAAGAAGGACTAGAGATTATATGCTAGTTTACCAAGCAGACGATTTGCTCCCTATGGGTTACACGGATTCAGACTTCCAATCAGATAGGGACAATAGTAAGTCTATGTCAGGCTATGTGTTTACTTTAAGAGGTGGAGCCATTGCATGGAGGAGTGTTAAGTAGAAATGTGTTTCAGACTTAACCATCGAAGTTAAGTATGTGGCAGCCTCTGAGGCAGCCAAAGAAGCTGTATGGCTCAGGAACTTCCTAATGGACTTAGATGTGATTCCTAGTTTGTCCAAAATCATCACAATTTATTGTGATAATAGCGGTGCAGTTGCAAACTCGAAGGAACCACGAGCTCATAAGGCAAGTAAACATATAGAGCGCAAGTACCACCTGATACGAGACATTTTCAAGCGAGGAGAAGTTGTCGTCGCCAAGATTGCATCAATAGTTAACCTGGCAGATCCTTTCACTAAGGCCCTTCCGGCGAAGGCTTTTGATCGGCATGTGGAGGGGATGAGAATCAGATATATGGCAGCAGATATGGCAGCTTAGTCTTTTAGTATAAGTGGGAGATTGTTAGAGTATATATTAAAAGCCTAGCTTTTGTAAACATTTATTTTAAAATAAAAGAATCACATTGGTCAAATGTCTACAGTTATTTGTTAAGTGTAGTTGTTCAATTAATTTATATTGTAGATAACATGGTGTGTGGTGTCACACACAGAAGATCATGTTATCAGTTCTTTATAAATTATAAATAGTTGCTCACGACTAAGATGGAAAGGAACAAAGCATTAGAATAGTCGTAGTGTAATTAGGTATTAGTTTATCTTGACTAATAAATTACACTAGTACACTCTAAGTGTATTGAGTAGGACCATTTTAGGTAAGTTCTTTTTATACTGACTTAATAAAAGAACTAGACCTTAGTTATTATGGAAGTGTGTGCTCTTAATCCTAATATAATAACAAGCACATATATTTAGTATTTATTTCTTTGACTTATCAAAGGGTGTGATTTAGCTCGATAAATCAATAGGCTCGATAAGTTGGGAAATGATATTACTTATAGTGTGTGTTGTTGATTATAGAAGGAAACTGTGTCCTAGTAATCTAGGTTGAGAATGTCCCCAAGAGGAGTTCATAAGGATTGTCATGTTAAACCCTGTAGGAGGACTTAGTCCGACATGACAATAAGGTTGAGTGGTAACTACTCTTGGAGTAAGACATTAATTAAAATGAGTTGTTAGTAACTCAATTAATTAGTGAACATTCGATATCTTAAACACAGAGAGACTAACACACTCATGATAAGAAGGAGCCCATAATGTAATTTGGGATTGGTGCAATAGTGCAATAATAACTCTCTAATGGAATGAGTTATTATTGATGAACTTGAGTTGTGTGTTCGGGGTGAACATGGGATACTCAAGCTCTTCGGAAGACCAAAACCAATATCTCCTCTAGGTTCGTGTCTTAGCCTCATTAAAGCCTCAAGTCCATCCATATAAAAGCCCATCTTGGTGTCCAAGAAGGGGGTCGGCCCAAGGCTTGGTGACCAAGCCAAGGGTCGGCCACTATCTCCTCAAAGAGGGCCAGCCCTTTTACTTGGTGCCCAAGCAATGAGGGGCCAGCCAACATAATCTAAATAAGGAGGGGTGTTTTGAATTTTTAAAATCTTCTCTTTGTAGAAAACTACAAGTTTTAAAAGAGAGATTTTAAAACTATAAAACTTTCCTTATTTGAATTAAGCCACATGGTTTAAAAGAAAGTTTAAAAGTTTTAAAACTTTCCTTTTTTAACCATCCTCATGGTTTTTAGAAAAAAGGAAAAGAAGTTTTAAATTTGAAACTTTATATTTTTGTAACCATGTTAAAAAAGGAAATTTAAGAAGAGAAGTTTTAAATTTTAAAACTAGGTTTTAATTTTTTAAAACTTTCCTTTTTTAACATCCACTTTAGGAAATTAAAAGAGAGCTTGCAAAATGTTATAAGAGCTTTCCTTCTTTGCTTATAAAATTTTTACAAGAATTATTTTCTTCCTTTTAAGGGGTCGCCCACCCTTGCTTGGTGCCCAAGCAAGGGGTCGGCCAATCAAATCAAATCAATGATTGATTCAATCAATGATTGAATTAATCAAGAGAAAGAAAAAGGAAAAATAAAATGGGAAAAGGAAAAAACAAGAGGAAGATTTTAATTTTTGTAAAAAGTCTTTCCTTATTTGCCTTGGGCAAGTAATATAAAAGAAGGGAAGGGGAGGCCTCATGTATTATCAATTCTTATTCTCTTGTTGAACTCTCTATTGTGGTCGACCCTCTCTCCCTTTCCTTTCCCCTTGTTCTCTTTGGTTCCTTGGTGGTGGTGGTGGCCAAATTTTAGAGAAGGAGGAAGAAGGCTTTGGGTGGTGTTCATCTTGGAGGATCGTCGCCCACACGATGTCCAAGGCGAGGCAAGGAGAGGAATACGGCAGAAGATCTTGAGATTATTAGCATACAAAGAAAAGGTATAACTAATAATTATTTTCCGCATCTTGCTAGTTATTTTTCTTTGTATGATTCCAAACACAAGAGGCATTAGATTCTAGTTTTTTGAATTTGTAATTCGAGTTGTGCTTTTTTTATTTTTCAAATTTGTGATTCGATTGTTCTTTTCGGTTAAACCTAATGTTATTTTAGGAAATTAAATATTGAATTTCTATTAAAGGCTTTGTCGAGGCAGTGGTGGATGATCTCATACACAAGAAGGCCTAGTGCCTCGCCATGTTTGACCTGGGAGCCGATTTTAGAAATAAATATTTAATTAACTTTATAACATAGGTTGATTTGGATCAATAGTGTTAAGTTTCGCTTGTGATCCAAATCTAAACCTTTAAGAACAGATAAGTTAAATTTGGAATCAATAATGTTAAGTTCCGTTTGTGATTCCTAATTTAACTTCTAAAGAACACAATAGGTTATTTAGGAAAGGTTCGATACTTGTACAAAATTTTGTACAGTGGAACCAGTACGATCTTCCTACGACCAACCAACATATAATTTATAAAGAACTTATAACATTATCTTTTGTGTGTGACACCACACACCATGTTATCTATAATATAAATTAATTGAACAACTACACTTAACATAAATGTAGACATTTGACCAATGTGATTCTTTATTTGAAAATAAATGTTTACAAAAAGCTTGGCTTTTAGTATACACTCTAACATCTCTTACATAATTAATGCTTTCATTATTGATTATGAATTCCTATGTATATGATAGTCGTGGAGATTAGAAGAAAAGCAAGAATATGGTAGTGCATAAATCATCAGTTGCTTGAGTGAGCTCTACTATTGCATAAATATAAGAGGAGAGCCACCATCACTTACATTGTGAGGTTTATTTTGTTATCATTCTCAGTTTATCTATTATGGATTGAAGTTATCATGTTTGTTAATCAATATATGAATTGAATCCATGAATACTTTGGTCATTTGAATTGGACAATCCTTGATAATTTTCTTTCACTATTTTCTAAGTATGATTGAAAATTACTATGGGAATGTATTTTAGTTATTTTCATCTTTTGTTTACTTGCTCAAGACGAGCAAAGATAAGTATGGGGAAGTTGATAATTAGTATTTGTACCTATTATTATGGCACTTATTCTTGACATTTGTTTTTCTCGCATGTTTTATTTTGTGTTTATATTATGTGTTGTGAGTAGAAATTCATTTTGGACTTAATTATAAATTTCCTACAAATAGTGAAACTTAATCTCATGTTTTTATTATGGTTTTGTCGGAAATCAAAAGAGCCATGAAGTTGGATTTGATTAGATCGAATTTGACTTGATTTGGAGATTAAACGGAGGAGATCAAGCTGAATTGATATGAACCATTGATCCAGATCTAGAGAAATCTTGTTTCTTCACTCAGATCTAGTCATCAGCCCTCCATCCATATCTGGAGCCACGTGGACCATTTGATCAAATCAGCCTCAATTTAATTTCAAATGATCTAAACCGCTCATCTTGTGATCTGACAACCAAATCTTCATCTATCTTGCTCATCAAAATGAACAACTCAGATGAAGATCACCTTCATCACTTTAATCAAATGGGCAGAATCAACTCTTCATCAAATTGGATGGCCCAGAGAAAATCCTCTTTAAGTATTCAAACGATGGCATAGTACATGACTTCTTCCTCTTCGCATTTTAGGGCTCGCAACAAAGCACAGCGCTGGGCTCTTCTCCCCTTTCTTCCTCCTCACCACCTCAACCCCCAAATCTCTCCACTTCTATGATCTGCCCCAAGTGGCAGTAGCAGCAAACTTCGATGATCCTGTGAGCGGTGACTACCTCAGTAAGGGGCTCTCTGACGGTGTAGCATTCTGCGTTGGTGAAATGAATTCCCCTCACCTTCCGGTCCTTATTAAAGAGCCGCGACCAATCTTGGGTTCCTTGACGGGGAGCATTCTCCTCTAGCGATGCACTCCAAGACCACCATTACCTCTGAAGGTCTCCTTACTGATGGTGTTGTGAATGTAGGGATTTTCCAGCAGAGGAATCTGGCTATTTTCCCCTCTTCTCCGCTATCTTCATCTTCTCCAGTGGAAGTTGCTGTGGAGCCCTTCTTTTGTGGACAACATTCCGAAAGCAGAAGTCTCCTCCATCTCAGTGCGTGTTCCAACTCTGGCAGAAGCATTACAATTCCGGTAGATCACTCAAGAAAAGCCATTTGTGATCAGGGGTGATCATTGAGTTGCTCTTCACTGGTTAAGGTGTTATAGATCTAGACCCTTAGTGTGATGTCGAAGGGTAGTCGACTTGGTGTATGATTGCAGAAGAGGGTTTGGTTAATCTAGTTTCAATTCTACATTTCTTGTTAATTTCCGAAGAGACCTTGTTACATTTGAGTATTTGATTCTTGATCTTAGCTATTCTTTGGTTATATTGCAATTTTTTTTAATTAGTTTAATTGTTATTTTAGTTTTGTTCAGCTTAGTTTCTTGTTAATGAGCAATTTAGGTTAATTGTTTCATTTTAAGTTTTTTATTTCAATTAGGATTAATTACTTGCTTTAGTTCAGAATTTACTTAGTTGCAATTAGCTTTCATTTACTTACATTATTTTTCATTTACTAGATTAGGTTTTATTTAATGCTTTGTTATTTCATTCATAAGTTTAATTGTGTCAATGGTGAAACTCATAGTGTAGAGTGACAATGCGTTGTGGATTAATTGTTGGCACTTAGTAAGATTTCATTCCAGCATTAAATTAGATTCCTACTTGCTTTAAAAAATAATCCTAGATTACCATCCTATCATTGCATTCATTGGGAGACCTGAGTTATTTCTATACTACATTAGTGTAGTTAGACAGATTCAGTGTTGGTGCAATTTCCAGTAGGTCAAGGTTGACCTAGTTGACCAAGCGTAAACCTTGGTCATGGTTTCGATGTTTGACAATACAGAAAGACATGTAGACATGGACAATGCAGGTGCAGTTGTCCATGCGGAGAGATACTGATCAGGGTCTGATCAGGTTGGATGAAGAAGAGTCAAGTAGGTCAAGGTTGACCGGATACTTGACTGGGAAGTCCTAACTGGAATGTTAGGCAGTTCGGAAAGTCCTGGTGAGTGAAACCAGGCAGTTTGGAAAGTCCTGGTGAGTGAAGCCAGACAGTTCGGAAAGTCCTGGTGAGTGAAGCCAGGCAGTCGAGAAATTCTGGTGAGTGAAGCCAGGTGAAAATCCTAGTGAGTGAAGCTAGGTGAAAGTAAAAGTCCTGGTGAGTGAAGCCAGGCAGTTCGGAAAGTCCTGGTGAGTGAAGCCAGGCAGTCGAGAAATTCTGGTGAGTGAAGCCAGGTGAAAATCCTAGTGAGTGAAGCTAGGTGAAAGTGAAAGTCCTGGTGAGTGAAGCCAGGCAGTTGGGGAAAGTCCTGGTGAGTGAAGCCAGGCAGTTGTGAAAGTCCTGGTGAGTGAAGCCAGGCAATTGGAAAGTCCTGGTGAGTGAAACCAAGCAAGGGAAATCCAGATGGGTCAAGGTTGACCAGACATCTGGTGAAAAGCCTAAGCAGGGAGCTTGGCACGGGAAAAGTCCAAGTATGGAGACTTGGCATGGAGATGGCACGAAAAGTCGGAGAGGGCTCGGTAGCTCCTTCTCCGGACTGTGGTCAGAGAGGGCTCGGTAGCTCGTTCTCTGGACCGGACGAAGTCGGAGAGGGCTCGATAGCTTGTTCTCCGGACTAGGTCAAGAGAGGGCTCGGTAGCTCGTTCTCAGGACCATTTAGGGTTTAGGGTTGGAGCTCTAAACCTGGATCGGTCTGGTGAACTATCCAGCGATACGAGTGATCGGTCTGGTGACCGATCAGTAACCACAAAGTGAGCTTCTGTGTGTTATCTGATCGGTCTGGAGACCGATCAGAAGGTCGATCAGAAGGAGGCAATAGGCTCGGGAAGGAATAGCTGATCGGTCTGGGGACCAATCAGGCTAGGGCCTGATCGGTCCCCATGACCGATCAGATAGGCTCTGGACCGATCAGGGTGGAGCCTGATCGGTCCAGGCCTAGCCGTTGTGACTCAACGGCTAGGCTATTTCGGGCGTCTGTGTTCTGGCATTTTTGCTTGCAGGTTCACAGATTGGCTCAGGATATCAGAGGTTATGAAAGGAGATCGAGGGCTGCTACATTCTAACTCTCCTTCTCCGAAGCTTCTGCTTCTTCTTGATCTTCTTCTTGCTTCTGCAAGTTATTGCTTCTGCTGTTCTAGAGCTTTGTTAAGCTCGCTTCCGAAGCTTCGCGTGAGCTTCCTCGACTTCTTCGACTGGTTTCAGCTGCTGCTGTGATTCTGTGAAGTTGGTGCTTCATCTACAGATTTCAGTCGACGATGAGAAGGCAAGCAAGAGTTGTTACATTCATCTTTATATTTGTATCTTGCTGTGCTTCTTGTACTTGTACTCCGATCTTGCTGTTGCAAGAGTTTGTGGTGAGGTTTCTCCACCCAGAAGGAGTTCTTATTAGCCGGTTTTCCGGGGACTCATCCACCAACGGATTGATAGGCTTCGTCCACCTTACGAACACGCCGAGGAGTAGGAGTTTCATCTCCGAACCTCGTTACATCGTCGAGTTCGAGTTTGAGGTTTGATCTTTCCTTTTTGCATTTCTATTTAGTTATTTCCGCTGCGCTAACGTCAATTTGTAGAAAGAAACGAAGATTTGGGGTCGGCTATTCACACCCCCCCTCTCTAGCCGCGACCATCGATCCTAACATTCAGTACTTAAATTCTTTTGATATTGTTTCATTGTAAAATGAGCTTTATCAGTGGGTCAATCCAATGCTGAGTCTTGGTCAGTGAAGCCAGGTGGAGAACATTCTAGAGGGAGGTAACTCTAGGTTCTGATGAGTGAAGCCGGATGGAGAAAATTGTAAGGGGAGATAACCTTAGGTAATGGGAAGTCTTGGAGGAGTGAACTCCAAGCAAGGTTGATCGGATGCACGATCGACCGGATCAGCAGATCTTGGTAATTCTAAGTGCATTACTATTATTATTGTTGGCTAATATAGTATCGCAGGAAATGCTTTAGTGGATCAAGGATCAGACACTGAGCAGAGAAAGTCTAAACAGGTCTGGAAGACCATGTTTGGTAGGTATGTTGAGGTAAATAATTGGAGAAGAGCGACAGTGAGGTCATGTTCCGGAAAGGAACAAACCCTAGGTCACTAATCCAACTAAAGAAATCGGGAGGTTTTCATGTTGAGATCAAGACATATATTACTGTCTATTACTCATGCATAATATCTATGAGCTAACTTTGCATTGTAGGGATATCTATTATATATTGTGCATCTAACCCTGTTTTGCATAATCCAGGTGGATCGGTCAACCAAATAGAACGATCAGTCTACTGAACTAGGCTAAATGGCACAAAGCATAGATCGAGTAAAATAGATATGGCAAAAAGGTATATCAGTCGATTGAACTAGGCATTGGTCAACTGAACCAAATATAGTAAGCATAGTATTAGATTCGATCTCAACAGAAGTTGGAAACTACAGGGATCAGTCAATCGATCATGATGATCAGTCGACCGATCAATTAAATGCTATTAATGACATGAAGATTGGATCTCAACGAAGAAGGAAAACACAATATTCAGTCAACCGGTAGAGGGTTCGATCGACTGAATAGATCAATTGATTGAAGGGTTTTTAGTAGATTGATCAACACTTATAAAAGCAAGCCTGGAGCACCAAGCCAAAGTAACTTTCTGCATTCCTCTATTCTTCTACGATGCTGCTCGTGCTGGTTCTATTCTTCTACTCAACATGCAAGCTACATAACCAAGAAGCTCCAACGATCTTCGTTGTTATATTGTCGGTATTTTTAGTTTACCTTGCATTCTATTATATTAACTTCATTGTATGAATTGCGTCTTTCTGAGGGTTTTGGAAAAAAATTATAGTGAATTGCCTAATAGTGCGATCAAGGATCACTAGTCTTGGAGTAGGAGTCGACTTAGGCTCTGAACCAAGCACAAACAATTTGTATCTTTGTCTTTTTTTTATTCCATAGCTAATACTCTATATCGATTTTATGAATACGATAAAAGAAGTTTTTAAGAAGTTGCTTACTATCGATCTTTCAAAATATACTAACACTATAATAATAAAATAACTATATCATATTATAGATCAAAATACTAACATAATATTCATCTAATTACATCCATGTTAAATAACATATAGTACTAAATTATACCTGAAAATGAGTAGTCTAATCGGAGAAGAGCATCAAATATAATATACTAGAAAATAAAAAAAAATAGCAAGAATTAATCACAAACAATGACAAGTTAAGACAAATTTACGGTAGGAGGGGAAAAGCTATCGGCCTCCCAAGCTGCCAGCCACCAAAGCTACTGTCCGCGAGCATAGTTGTGTGCTGATGGCTGGCATAGCCGCCAGCACAGTTGCGTGCTAGTGGTTAGCACAACCGCCAATACAGTTGAGTGCTGGCGGTCGACACGACCGCTAGGCGTGTGCTGGCGGTCGACACAACCGCCAAGAGTGTGCTGGCGGCCGACACAGCTGCCAGCCGCGTGCTAGCGGCTAGACAATTGCCAGTCGTGTGGTGGCGACCGGCACAGCACCCAAACATGTGCAAGTGGCCAGGACAACTACTAGTTGCGTGCCAGTGGTCTGCACAACCCCCAGTACAGTTGGGTGCTTGCGGTCGGCACAACCGCCAGGCATGTGCTAGCGGCCAGCATAGCTGCCAGCCGCGTGCTGGCAACCAGACAATTGCCAGCCGCATGCTGGCGACCAACACAGCTACCAGACATGTGCAAGTGGCCAGGACAACTACTAGTTGCGTGCTGTGTTGGCCACTAGTCGCCATTGACGTCGGGAAGAGGGAGAGAGGGGGAGGTGACGACTTAACAGAGAATCGCTCGAGTCGAAGGAGATTTGGGAAGAAAAATGGTCGCGTGAGTAAGTGGAGAATGGGGTCGTGTCCTAGTTTATAATTGACATTACCGACGAAATCATGATTTTGTTGGAAATCCCAAATAGGTATTATTGATGGAATTACGATTCTATCGGTAATACATTGAGTTTACCAACATATTCATAATTTCGTCAGAAATCTCTAATGGGTATTACCGACAGAATCGTGATTCCGTCGGTAATACATTGACCTTACCGACGGAATTGCAATTTTGTCGGTAACGTTAGGATTTTTGTGTTATAGCCTTGTTTTTCTGATAGAATAATATTTCTGTTGGGGATTACCGACAGAATTTTTTTTCATCGGTAATCCTATTTTTTTTTAAGTACGCTTTGCTTAACTTGCTTGACTAACTCAATTATTAATAAATTTTAATTTCATATTTGAATATCTTTTTAAAAATATTTTCTAAAAATACAAACAAATTATTTTTGTAAATAAATGATGCCATAGCAAGCGAGTGAGGCAAAACTCAATGTTAAGGTCGAGTTATGAAATCTCAGTCCTTGGAGTTTGCCCTGAAATGGTGAAGGTCTAATGAGGGATCATTGCCCTTCAATGTTTATATGGTTATGTAGGTAGAGTAGGAAATTAAATGTCGTAAAGAAATTGGCATATTCAACGTAATCGAAAATCAAAATGAATTGACATAAAAATTTAGCATTTTACAAATATCATATTATTGTATTTTTTTTATTGGCACGGAGGATCATGGAGGACTTTCATAAATCATATCTACTATAAATAAGTTAATATGTCAATAAATCACATCAATATTTAAGATACGAATATTAGAATATACCAATATTTGACTTTATCCAGCATTTTTAGCGTTGACTAATTGGATATATTATTGGTTTCCCATTCCTATTTATGAAATAAACTATGCAAGAGGAAAGGAACAAGCTCCTCCATCCATATTCCACTTCCTATGGTGCGGCTAACAAGGTCGATACACTAACAATCTCAAAATAAAAAAATCTTGATTTATAATTCCCTACTATTTTTATCACATTCACTTAATTATTAATTCTTGTTTCTCTCTTAATTCCATAGGTACAAGAAGGTAGGAGAAGGAGAAACGAAGAAAGAACTAAAGAAAATGGAGGTTACTAAGGAGATGCAAGAGAAGATCTTTAATCGCTTCGATGCCAATGGCGATGGCAAGATCTCACTAATGGAGCTCAGCGATGCCTTGCGCACAATGGGCTCCATCACTGACGAGGAGGTGAAGCGCACAATGGACGAGATTGACATCAATGGTGATGGAGACATTGATTTTAATGAATTTGCTTCCTTTTGCCGGGACAATCAAAATCTCATGATGAACGTCGTTAAGGCCTTTAAGTTATGATTCTCTTATTAATCTTAAAATTAATTACTAATTTATACTTTACCAGCCTATTGCGTGTTATTACATGGTGTACTTCTAAATAGATTTTGGCTATTGCATATTTTAAAGTTATGTTTCAGTTGAAAAGGCATGGGTGAAAACAACAATTATATTGAGATAAACATTTGAGCACTTTCCTTTCTTAGATAGTCCCAGTTGCCATGAGCTATGATCAGAGGCACGAACATCGACATTGCCATTGCTACGCCAAAATGAATATTTAAAAACAACAAGCTCCAAAAGTACCAAAACAAACATATAAATCATCTTTATTCCATAAATTTAAGATATTCCTTTATCCCAAAATACAATCATTAACGCAAAACTAATAAACAACGGAATTTTTTTCCCAAACAATAGCAGTATAGCTCCACGCGCCTTAGTCGAAATTTCAACATCCCATAACTAGGTTTACTCTTCTTCGATTTGTCTCATTCTTTTTTGGAGAGAAGAGATAATGGGTGAATGACATGGAAAACATTCAGCTAGTAATAACATGCATATATTCTTTTACAAAATAATAACCATCTTTAACGTATGTAAGGTTCAGAGAAGACAACAGAAATAAAATTTAAAAAAAAAACTAGAATAAAACTATAATATGCTTTAGTTGGATGTTATTTTGAAAAAATAATATCACATATAAGTATTAAAAAAATTATTAATTTTCTCATGGTTATTGATATCAATTCTCTAGACTTAACCCTTAAGAGATAAGGTTAGAACAAAATATTCACCCACCATATTAGGATCTAAAAATTTAGAATAATAATTTTCCACCCTATTAGGGTAGAGTAACGGTTATAATCCCACAGCAGTAGGGTCAAAAAAAAATAGAGATTTAAAATAACTCATGGTTATTGATATCAACTCTTTAGACTTAATCCTCCCAGCTGAGGTAAGGTTAGAACATCGAATTCACCCATTCTATCAGGGTATGAAAACTTAGAACAATAATTATCCACCGTATCAAGGTAGAATAATGGTTATAACCCTATTGTATCTTGGTCAAAAATAGAGATTCAAAATTTCTAACTAATACTAACCCTCTAGGCTTAACCATCTTATTATGGGTAAGGTCAGAACAACGGATTTAACCATCATATATCGGGGTCACAAAACACAGAATAATGGTTTTCCATCGTATCAATGTTGAGTAGAAGTTATAACCCCACTTCATCAAAGCCTTAAATAGAGATTCAAAATTCTTACGGCTTGGATTTCAAAATTTACCATGCTTAAAATTGCATATTATCTCAAAATTATATGAACACATGATTTAAAATCATATAACACATGTTCAACCAATTTAACACAGAAAATATGATTTTAAAACATAAAATCTTTGCATCATGATATCACTTTGAAAAGTCACCTTTTTGCCACCCAAAGAGCCCTATACTATATTTGCTTGAATTTTTTGTGTGCATCTTCATGTGTGGTCTTGAAGGGGTATTTATAGGTGCAAGGTAACTCTTGGGTTCACCCTCACATTCACCTCTCCTCATCTTCAATTAATTACATCCATTAATCCTTTAATAAATTAAAATCCTTTCATTCTCCATCTCTTTCAATGGTTGTGAGGTGAAGAGTCATGGGCTTATTGGGTCATAGTGAGGAGCTTGACCTCACATCCCTCCCTCCTTATTGGAAGTTTCATCCTCGAAACTTACACTTTCTAGGTTTTAAAATGATACAGGTGTGTCTTGCTCATATCTTCCCCTAGGTCCCATGTAGCCTCTCGAGCAGAGTGGTTGGACCATTGCACTTTCATACAAGGTATGGGTCTCTGCCTCAAAACTTGTTCTTTTGAACCCATGATTTCAATAGGAACCTCTTCATCTTCCAAATTTTCATTTAGCTTTCCTTGAATCACTAGAGATTTGGCTTCAAGTATGTGCTTCGAATTAGCTATGTATTGTCTTAATTGTGATACAAGACATTATGAATTCTAGATAGGCTTGGTGGCAAGGCTAGTCTATAAGCCAAGATGCCAATTTTCTCTAACATCGTAAATGATCCCACATATCTTGGGCTTAAGTTGCCAATTTTGTCAAATCATATGGCACCCTTCATAGGTGATACATTCACATAAACCTTTTAACCAATCTCAAACTTTAATGGTTTTCATTTCATATTAACCGAACTCTTCAATCGATCTTGGGCTACAATTTTATGATTAATAGATTAAAAACATTAAATTTTAAACCAAAACATTATGCAGGGGAAATTAAATTTAGACCAAGCAAGAACCAATTCAGAATTATTTAAATAAGATATGTAATAAATCAGGCAATCACTTAAGCAAACTTAACATACAACAAGAATAAATAATAACTTAGCACAATAAACATGCAAGATCAATATAGACTTGAACATGATAAGCATGCAAAATTTGTCACGTCCCAGAAGAGTCCCTGCCCAACAAACGGGCAACATCTCCCCTATAACTATGACAATATGAATCATAAATACATACACAAACTATATACATCAGCCCACACAGCTGACATATACACAACCACGCAGTTATATAATCGGCTCACTCGGTTGGAACAAAACAATCACAACCACACGGTTATATATATTAAATAGCTCACACAGCTGCACTAAAAACACAACGAAAAATGAAAGAAAAGCCTACATAAACCAAATAGATACAATGCATGTCGGCACGACTTAAATACAGATACAACACCAAAAATGATAAAATAGCTACATGGCTAAACACCAATACAATAATGAATATATATATAAGATAAACAAGAGCGAGGTAAAATCATCTTCTGATGTGACGTTGGACCGGCAGACAGGATATTCCAAGCGACTCCACAATCATCTATCTGCTACCTGAAAACATAAAGATACAAACGGGGTGGTGAGTGCTGGTCACTCAGCGGGTAATAGACAAGATAGTGCATGATCTTTATAAAATAAATATGGAGATCTAAGTATACAGTCTCAGTAGGGAATAAAGAACATGATCATACTAACATAATCAATTCATCTATCTTAATCAACATAATAACCATACATAATCATAACTGACATACCAAAAACACAAACTACAACTAACATAATGATAAATGCATACCCAATTTGGAATCGACACATGGTACAATAATCAGTAAACTCACCCGTTCAGTAATAGATCTGCTCGTAACACCTATGCAATATATATACGATATCATATACATGTATAATAAACGACATGTATGAAGCATGACAACCATATGCAACAATCATATCTCAAACAAGTGCAATATATCACAATCATATGCAACTAGTATCTACTAGGCATGTATGTAGATATAACTCCACAGATGCACTGCACATCGTATGCATATGTGCATGCGTTCCACATGGTCAATCTTGCCACCTCTCAAGACACCACGACCCCTGTATGACTGAGAGGCTTGGACCCGTAATAAATTGTACTTGCCTCCAGTATATGCACCGCTATAGAGCGGTCGAGATGGACGATTCGCTAAGTAGTTATCTAACTACATAGCATCAGGGTCCCTGCCTACTCATATCACTAGCCCCCTAACTACTGAACCCTCTAGACCCACTACTCCAGAGTGGTTGAGGCGAATAAAACACTGAGCGGCCTAGTGAGCAGAACAGGACTAGCTCCACTCCTAGCTACCACTCTCCCACAGTAGCCGAATGGGCAGCTATAAATGACTGATGACTATCTCACACCACAAGGGAGACAATGGTCGTTAGCATGCAATGAATGATGAACATGATAAATAATCATGATACCGACACAATCATCATCGATGCAACATCCTCAATCCACATAAGCACCTCTAGTATAAAAATCCATCTAACACCTAAATCCAACCGGTGTCTACTAACCAAACACGTATGCACTCTACAACGTAGGTATAATCAACATAATACCTCCAATATCACAACCAAACACATTCACATAACCACATAGATATAATCAACTAATATCCTCCGATAGCCATACAAAACACATATACCCATAACTACAAAGGTATAATCCACAAGAAACCCACCACGATCACACTGGATAGGTGTACACACGCTACATGCAAATGGGCAGTCAATTGTGTGACTCCTACAACACATACCAATCATGTGTACATGTTGGTGTTGGGAGTTTCGTTCTGTGTAAATCCCCTGTACAAAAATTTGTATGAGCACAGAACCTTTCCTAGAAACCCACATGCTTGATCAGACATATGTTTGATCAATCAAGCAAATTCTTGATTGATCAAAGCGCACCTTGATTGAAGCACAAGATCGTTGGCCTCTTGTGTTGGTATTCAAAATCGATATCCAAAATAGACACGAAGAAATCAAAATCAATTACACAGCACAATTAAAGAACTAGTTGTACCTTTCTTCGTAGCTAAAGACCTCTTGATCTTCTGCCGTATTCCTCTCCTCTTCTTGGACGTCGTGTGGGCGACCATCTACCAAGACAACACTGATAGGACCGAAATGTAGCTAGAGGGGGGGGGGGTGAATAGCGTCTCACCCAAATCGATGGCTTCCTACGTATTCGTTAGTGCACAGCGGAAAACAAAGAATACAACCATGAATACAAATATGAAAGCTAAATACAAAGGAAGAGATGCAAACCGCTAACACGTTCATTTACGTGGTTCAGAGATAACTTGCTCCTACTCCACGGCATATCCGTAAGGTGGACGATCCCTCAATCCGTCGGTGGATTAGTCCCCGGAAAACCTCCGGCTAGCTCAAGCTCCTTGTCGGTGGAGAAACCTCACCACAAACACTTGAATACAAGCACACCGATCACACGAAGGCTTGGGAGACTCTAATAGGCTTTAACCAAGTCTATTTCATCAACCATGCCCAAGCACCTCGAGCTCTATTAAATAGAGCTCGAGAGGAAAACACGAAGCTGTTTTCCTGCTACCAGTCGACTGGTGTATGCACCAGTCGACTGGTCCTTTAAGTGAAGCCGATCGTTACCCAATGTTCGACTACCAGTCGACTGCTACAGTGTACCAGTCGACTGCTACAGTGTACCTGTCGACTGCTACAGTGTCACAACAGTACTGCTATAGTGTCGCTATACTACTGCTACAGTAAATCCTAAAACACATAGAATTTTGCCCTGAGTACAATCACTCATCACTCGTCCTCGCCCAACCAACCTAGACCTAGCCTTCTAGACTCCTCCATCAGCCTCGCGTCCCTCGGATGTCTCCCCATCCTTCACGTCTTGCCTTCTAGAGCTTCCTTCGGCCTTTTCCATATTGTCGGGTCTTCCTTTGCCAAGAGGCTCCTCACCTCCGGGACTTCATCCATTGCCAAGTCACACTTGGACTTACGTTGCCAAGACTACATGCTTGGACTTACACCGCCAAGACTCTTTTTTGGACTTTCCTCATTTGCCAAGATCACACTTGGACTTTCCTTGTTGTACCTGTATCATGCACACTCACAATGCATATCAAATATAACAATAAACCTAACTTAAACATTTTCCCAAATATCAAAACCTAGGGAACCTAGATTGCTCCAACAAACACAACCCTTCTTTTCTTCTCTTCCAAATCACCGGTCATAAAAGGAGTCTCTAGGATGGGGTCCCTTCTAATCTTCTTCTTCTTCTTCCTATCCTTCCTCTTCTTCCTTACGTTCCTCTTCTTCCTTTCCTTCAAGCCGTCGGCCACCAAGAAGAAGAAGTGTCGCCGGCCCTTGGAGAACAAAGAAGTGTCGCCGGCCCTTGGAGAACAAGGAAGTGCCGCCGGCCCTTGGAGAACAAGGAAGTGCCACCGGCCCTTAGTGGAGAAGAGGAGCTGGCCCTAGGTGGAGAAGAGGAGCTGACCCTTGGTGGAGATGAGGAGCTAGCCCTAGGTGGAGAAGAGGAGACGACCACAAGCAAGGGAGAAGGGAAAATAGAAAGTTAGGTTTTAAGGGCCACATCCTACTCCTTTTTATAAACTTGTCGTCGGTTACAAGGAAATAAAAATTAACAAAATTTTGTTTAGAAAAAATCTAAACAAATTTTGTTAAAACAAACCAAGTTAAATTAAACCAAACCAAGTTAAGTTAAACCAAACCAAGTTAAGTTAAACCAAACCAAGTTAAATTAAACCAAACCAAGTTAAGTTAAACCAAACCAAGTTAAACCAAACCCGGTTATGGATGGGTAGATGCGAGACTTTATATATAGAGGCTACAACAGGGACCAAGAAGAGGAATTGGTTTTGGCCTCTTGATGGACTTGAGCTTCCTCTGTTCGACCCGAACAACCAACTCAAGTTCATCAATAATAACCCATACCACTAAAGGGTCATTATTGGACTACCGCACCAATATCATATTACAATATGGGATCCTACTTATCATGAATGCGTTAATCTCTCTGTGTTTAAGATTTCGTATGTCCATTAATTAAATGAATTACTGACAACTCATTTAATTAACATATTGTTAGGATGTATACTAAAATCCTAGCTTTTATATAAACATTTATAACAATTACATTGGTCAAATGTCTACATTTTTGCTAAGTGTAGTTGTCCGTTTAATTTATATTGAAGATAACATGATGTGAGGAGACACAGAAGATTATGTTATCAGTTCCTTATAAATTATAAATAGTAGCTCACAACCAAGAAGAACGAGATAAACCATTGGAGTGGTTGTAGTGTAAATTGGTATTAGTTTATCTTGACTATAAAATTACACTAGTACACTATGAGTGTATTAAGTAGGATCATTTGAGATAATTTTTTTTATACTGACTACATAAAAGAACAAAATCTCTGTTATTATAGAAGTGCGCACTCTTAATCATGATATAATAATAAGCAAGTATACTTAATATTTATTTCTTTAATTTATCAAAGGGTGCGATTTAGCTCGTTAAATCAATAGGCCTGATAAGTTGGGAAATGATATTATTTATATGGTGTGTTGTTAATTATAGAATGAAACTGTGTTCTAGTAATCTAGGTTGCTGATATCCCCTTGAGGAGCTCATAAGGATTGTCATGTAAACCCTACAAATGGACTTAGTTCTACATGACAATAAAGTTGAGTGGTACTACTCATGTAGCTAGATATTAATTAAGTGAGTTGTCAGTAACTCATTTAATTAGTGGACATTCAATATCTTAAACACAGGGAGATTAATGCACTTATAATAAGAAGGAACCCATATTGTAATATGAGATTGGTGCGATAGTGTAATAATAACTCTTTAGTGGAATGAGATATTATTGATGAACTTGAGTTGGGTGATCTGGGCGAACACGAGAAGCTCAAGCTCATCGGGAGACCAACACCAATTCCACCTCTAGGTCCCTATTGTAGCCTCTTATATAAAGCCCTATATCCACCCAAAAGCCTAGCTTCTTAAGGCCTAGCTAGGGTCGACCAAGCAAGGGGTAGGCCAAGCTAAGCTTGGTGCCCAAGCTAGGGTCAGCCAAGCCTTGCTTGGTGCCCAAGCAAGGGGCTGACCACACACAAGAAGAAAAGGAAGTTTTATTTTTTATAAAATATTTCCTTTTATAGAGATCCATAAAAAGGATTTAAAAGGATGATTTTAATATAAAACTTTCTTTTTTTAGATTGGTCACAAAAGGAAATAAAAGGAGTTTTTATTTTGTTAAAAACTTTCCTTTTATGATAGTTTTAAAATAGATTTTTAAATTTTAAAATATTTCCTTTTATAGCTTTCTCCAAAGGAATAAAAGAGATATTTGAAATCTTTCCTTATTTGTAGTTATCTATAATGTGAAAGAAAGATTTTAATATTTGTTATAAAACTTTCTTTTTTGTAACCATGTTTTATTCTAAATCTTTTCTTTTATAGATATCCATAAAAGGATTTAAAAGAGAGAGAGATTTTAATTTATAAAATATTTCTTTTATAACTATCCACAAAAGGGATTTTAAAAGAGAGATTTTAATTTTGTTTAAAATCTTTCCTTGCTTGGAGCACAAGCTTGTGGTCGGCCATGTCATGGGATAAAAGGAAATTTTATTTTTTGTTATAAAACTTTCCTTTTTTTGACAAGACCAAGGAATATAAAAGAGAAGGAGGGGGTGCCTCACCTCATAACACATCTTCTATTCCTCTCTATTCTTCCTTGGTGGTCGGCCCTTGTTCTTTCTCTTCTCTCCTTTTGTTTTCTCTCTTAGAGGATGACAACATCAATTATGGGAGATCTCTTGGTGGCCGGTTGCTTGAAGGAGAAGAAGAAGAGAAGGAAGCTCTCTTGTCTAGCATCCCTTGGAGGTTATTTGGTGGCCGGATCTTGGAAGCCTTGGAAGAAGCTTGAGTGGATTTATCTTGGAAGATCGTCACCCATACGACATCCAAGAGAAGGAGAGGAATACAATAGAAGATCAAGAGGTCTATAAGCTATAAAAGGAATAATTAGTTATAAGTTTCCCGTCATAACTAGTTCATCTTTTGTATAGATTTTGAAAAACCAAACACAAGAGGTTATCAATTTTAAGTTATCATTTTTGTCATCGATTTTATTTTTCGATTTCATGTTTTGATAATGTGTTTCTATTGAGGTCTCTATAGTTAAACCTAGTTTACTGTAAGAAGTTAAATATCCGATTTCTTTGTGAGGCTTTGTCTAGGAAGTGGTGGATGATCTCATACCCAAGAAGGCCTAGTGCCTCGTCATGTTTAACCTGGAAGCTGATCTTTGAAATAGATATTTGATGACTTCTGTAATATGGTTTAACTTAGGAAGATCACATCGGTTGAACTTGGAGTAAGAATGTTAAGTTTCGTTCCCTATCCAAGTTTAACTTCTAAAGGGAAATATAGATTAATAATGTTAAGCATCATTTGCAATCCAAATTAAACTTTAGTCGAGCACATGGGTAGCTAGGATAGTTCTATGCTTGTATAAATTTTTGTACAGGGGAACTAGGACGATATTCCGAGTAGCAACGAATAATTGGTGTGCGAGCTCGGTTATACCTCTGTGTGTTTGGTTTTTAGTTTAATTATGCACATGTCATACATATTTTAGGCAGGATAATAGTAGGATGTGCAAATAGATTAAGTCTGTAGTTGCAGGCTTCAACTATTATGGCCTATTGTGATTGTGTGTGATTGGACTCTCGAACATATCGAGGACATTTTATGTGTGTGCATGATTGTACTTATTAAATACAGTAGGATTTGTATTAGTTTTAGGATTTTACATTTTGTTCGATATAGACTTTATGTACATTCCTTTATGGAATATAGGATCGATATATGTAAAATTTTATTTTGATCGCGGATCGTATCTTTGAGAGGCGTGGGGCTATTTGAGGACCAGAGGCGCGGTGAAAAAGAAGCAAGATAGATACGACGACTGGACTCGATAGCGGTGGCTAAAGATGGCAGTAGCTAGGGTTGATGGCACACGGAGGACAACTATGGATAAAGGACATAATAGTTGGGAAATTATTTTTCTTATTTATTGCCTTTTATGCTGTGTGTGCTTGTGTTTGTGTGCTTGCGTGCATGTTAAAATTCCTCATTCTAAATAACTAAGTGGGAGAGGAATTTAATTAAATTCCATGGTCTCCATTACTGGTTTGTAAGTGATGCAATCAAACTTGCACGTTGGCTCTGAGTGCCTTCCTCCACATCGGATGAGTTTGTTTATGGATCTCTAGATCAAACTTCCTTAATGGATGATTATAGGAAATTATTTAGGATGTGTGTGATCTTCTCCAACTGAGGGGCACCATTCTATTTAGTGGACTTAGTATCAAGTAATGGTATATACTTAAGCACATTTAATAGTATCCTCTCCATCGGAGTCGCTGCTATTATTTGTGTAACCGAAGAAAAACCAACTATTAAAGATAATTAATGGATAAAACCTCCTCTTACAAATGATTGAATTTGTATACATCCACACTATCGTGGCATACAAAATTCATGGTGTTTGAGGTAATTATAGGTTGACAAGATAATTAATAGGTAAGCACCTTCTCTTACAAATGTTTGAATTTGTATACATCCACACTATCGTGGCATACAAAATTCACAATGTTTGAGGTGTTGGTGAATTTAAATGATATTGTTTTGAGGAATCAATATTATTTTAAATTCTAAAGTTTTGACCAAATATTTGATCGAAGAAAGACCAACTATTAATTTTATTTGTTATAAAGTTAGAATGACAAGATAATAAAATTAATTATTGAATTTGTATACGTCCACACTATCGTGGCATAAAAAATTCACGGTGTTTGAGGTGTTGGTCTTGACCAAATATTTTATGATTCTTTGGATTTCAAATGGTTTTCAATTCCCTAGCTATTATACTAGAGAATAGACTTACTAGTCCCAATTATAATGATTGGAAATAAAACTTGGACACTAAGGTGTACTGTCCTCTCAGGAATGAGAACAATAAAGGTGTATCTTATTAGTTGTTGAAATATATATATTTAGTGGTGTTATCTACTGGTACCTGGTGTGTAGATACGAGAACCACTGATCATGTCTGCAAATCATTGCTGGGCTCCAGGAAACCCGACAACTATATGAAGGGGAAATCACCGTCTATATGGGCAATGTTGCGAAAGTGGCGGCTGTTGCAGTGGGAGATGTTTATTTGTCCTTTGATAGGAATCAAACATTGATTTTGAGAAATTGTCTTTATGTACCAAGTTTCACAAAGAACTTGATTTCAGTTTCTAAATTGTTTAAGGATGGATATTCTATTTCTTTTGATGACAAAGTGGTTGTCAAGAAAAATAGAATGGTTATCTGTTCTGGTACATTAGTTGGAAATTTTTATACTCTAAATCCAATAACTCCCACGATGCAACAAATGGAAATTAATAACACATCTTCTAATTCTAATAAGAGAAAGCAACCTTCGGAAATGAACCAAACATATCTTTGGCATCTAAGGTTAGGTCATATTAACTTGAGTAGGATTCAAAGGTTAAAAGCCGATGAACTTTTGGGTTCATTGGTAGTGGAAAACTTTCCAACCTGTGAGTCTTGCTTGGAAGGAAAAATGACTAAGAGAACTTTTAAGGCTAAGGGGTATATAGCCAAAGATTTGTTGGAATTGGTTCATTCTGATTTGTGTGGACCTATGACTATCCAGGCAAGAGGTAGTTTCAAATATTTCATCTCTTTTATAGACGACTATTCGAGATACGGGTACATTTACTTGATGCGCCACAAGTCTGAGTGCTTTATAAGTTCAAAGAGTACAAGGCTGAAGTGGCCAAATGTCATGGTAAAAGTATCAAGACACTACGGTGTGATCGTAGTGGCGAGTACCTCTTAGGAGAGTTTAGGAGTTACTTATCAAAAGTCGGGATTCAATCCCAACTGTCTGCACCTGGTACACCCCAACATAATAGAGTGACAGAACGAAGGTATAGGACTCTTATGGAAATTGTTAGATCAATGATAAGTTATTCAGAATTACCAAATTTGTTTTTGGGATATACTCTGGAAACGACAATGAACATAATACCTTCTAAAGTCAGAACCCTCTACTCCCATAGAATTGTAGAATGGGCGTAAGCCTAGTCTGAAGTATATTCAGATTTGGGGTAGTCCAGCACATGTGCTGAAGGGAGACACTGATATGTTGGACAGGAGTTCACTTGTTTGTGAGTTATCCTAGAGAAACGAAAGGAGGTTTATAATCCTAAAAATTAGAAGGTCATTGTTAGCACCAATGTCTGATTTTTAGAAGAGGACTATGTAATAAATCACATGCCCATGAGAAAAATTATTTTTGAGAAAATTAGAGAAGACACGTCTAAACTAGTACCAACTGTACAAGATGAGATACCACAAGAAACTGTAACACATGTAACAAATGATGAAAACAGTGTCACGTCGTAGTGGGAGGGTTGTTCAGCAACTTGGTAAATTCATGTTTTTAGGAGAGTCTTGGACTTAATCCATGGTGAACATGAACCTGATTCCTGCACATATGTTAAAACACTCCAAGATAAAGATGCAGCATCTTGATAAAGTGCAATGAACTCTGAAATAGAATCTATATATTCTAATAAGGTCTGGGAGCTTGTAGAACCACCAAATGGTGTAAAAGCCATTGGGTGTAAATATGTCTACAAAAGAAAAAGAGGGGTAGATGGGAAGGTGGAAACTTTCAAAGTAAGGCTTGTTGTAAAAGGATATACTCAAAAAGAGAGAATCGATTATGAGGAAACCTTTTCACCGGTAGCTATGCTTAAGTCTATCCGGATACTTTTATCTATTGTCGCTCATATGAATTATGAGGTTTGGCAAATGGATGTTAAGACAGCTTTCCTTAATGGAAGTCTTGAAAAAAACATCCATATCAAGCAACCAGAGGGGTTTATTGTAAAGAGCAAAGAGCATCTAGTATGTAAGCTCAATCGGTCTATTTATGGACTAAAACAAGCTTCAAGATCTTGGAATATCCTGTTTAATGAAGTAATCCAGTCTTATAGATTTATTCAGAGACCGGATGAGTCTTGTGTATACAAGAAGTGTGATGGAAATGTGGTGGTATTTCTTGTACTATATGTAGATGACATTTCTATAGTTGGCAACAATATCAAAGTACTGTCAGAAGTAAGGGTGTGGTTGTCCAAGTAATTCGATATGAAGGACTTGGGAGAATGCGGACATATTCTTGGGATCAAAGTAATAAGGGATCGCAAGAAAAGAATATTGTGTTTATCCCAAGCTTCATATATCGATACTATCCTAGCTCATTTTAGCTTCCAAAACTCCAAGAAAGTTTTTCTACCTTTTCGGCATGGAGTACCCTTATCTAAAGAGATGTCTTCTAAGACATCAAAAGAGATAGAGGAAATGAAAGCAGTTCCTTATGTTGTAGGAAGCCTAATGTATGCGATGCTATGTACGAGACCAGATATCTGTTTTGCCATGGGCATGGTTAGGAGATATCAAAGTAACCCAAGACAAGGACATTGGACTACCGTAAAGCATATATTAAAGTACCTGAGAAAGACTAGAGATTATATGCTGGTTTACCAAGTAGATAACTTGCTCCCTGTGGGTTACACGGATTCGAATTTCCAATCAGACAGGGACAATAGTAAGTCAACCTCGGGGTTTTATGTTTACTTTAGGAAGTGAAGCCATAACAATCGAGGAGTGTTAAGCAGAAATACGTTTCAGACTCCACTATGGAAGCTGAGTATGTGGCAGCCTCTAGGGTAGCCATTGAAGCTGTATGGCTAAAAAACTTCATGATGGACTTAGATGTATTTCCTGGTTTACCCAAAATTATTACAGAGTATTGTGATAATAAGTGGTGCAGTTGTAACGACCCGCCTTCTACTAACTAAGCTGTAAGGCCGATCGCTACAGTTATGCTGTGCTAACTGTGCGGAAAACTGACCTAATTTAAATTTTAGTTGCCAACTGATAACCATTCTTGGTTCTACATATACTGATGAATGTAATCTAAGGGATACAAGGTGTATCCTACATCCCCTATGGACTAGAAGCTGATCTGCTAAGTTTCTTGGTCAAAACTGCACTTCCCAATCGATCCAGACTGAGCTGGGTCGATTGCCCTCTGTTGGATCGATCCATGGATCGATCCCAACTGCTACCGTGCTCGGGTGATAATCTGGATCGATCGGCTGACCGATCCAGGCTCGCTGATCGATCCAGTGATCGATCCCGCGTGCTTCTGTGCACGGGACTTAATTTGGAACGAACGGCTGATCGATCCAACCTAGTCAATCGATCCAATGATCGATCAAAAACCTTTCTGTTCGCTAGGGATAGCTTGGATCGATCGACCGATCGATCCAGAGGCCTTCTGTTCGCGACAGCGTGTGACTGGATCTATCGACTGATCGATCCAGAAGCCTTCTGTTCGCGGAATCGGCCCTCAATCGATCCGGGGATCGATTGGGGACCCCCAATCGATCCATGGATCGATCAGAGTTTCTGATTTCGCGCTAAAACTCTGATTTCAGCACTGTTTCGTACCTCAATCACCCCTACAAACTCTACAACAACTGGAAAACCTTGTAACAATATCTACCAACATTCTAACATCATGAAAGAAGTGTTCTAAACATAATAAGGACATGATTAACTAATTCATAACGATGAACAAACTAAATTGCAAAATGCTAAATCTCTAAAACAGTTCTAGTATTTAGATAAAGCTTGTTAAGTTCCCTAAGATCTTCTTCCAGGTTCCATCAACACACATCTTCACCTGCATTGACCTCCAGCCTCCACTGCTAGTCCATTTTGCTTTTACCTGTATCTGCAGTATAAGGAAAATAGTATCTGTAAGCTAAAAAGCTTAGTAAGAAACCATCTACCTCACTAAAACATGCATACGATGCAAATATGATTTTAAATCATGCTGTTTGAAAGGTTATGCTAAGTATACTGAATAAGCTAAACATGGCATGGCATATAAGCATACAATCAAGGCATATCTAAAACTGAACATGATATCAATCACATGGTATCAATGAAGAACTAAGCTGATGTTAAAAACTGAGCTACTGCTAGGACTGTACTGAATTCACGAACTAATTTGTGAAAGGTTGAAAACCATATACATATAGTAAGTAAAAATACTAAACATGCTGCTGATGGGCCCTGGCAACTGTACTTGCTGTGCGCGCATCCCTAACTAGACCCGGGATTGCAAGTTCCGAAACTAGTAGGGTTTACTAGGTTAGCTAAACCTAGGGACGACTATGGGAGCCCAACCCAATGGATATCTAATCCAGTACAGTGCCACTGAAAAGTAAAATACTGAAATAGCTAATACTATTTTGCTGAATCTAGTTTATCTGAACCTAGAACTAGGTTGTCTGAACCTACAGTCGACTGTGGAAGCCCACCCATTTGGACATCTAGTCTCATAAAAGTTGAAATAGAACTGATCATGCTAATTAACATGTTCTATGGCATTTAACTACATGGCCACTGTATCATAAGGCTGTGCTAGGCATTTTGTCGAGCATTTGTCTCTCTCTAACTCTCCTCTCGATCAGGGAGACCACCTCTAGGCACCCAGCAGCGTCCAAACCCCTATCTACAGAGGATACACGTGCTCGGCCCATCTAGCGATGCTCACTAATCCCTAAATCTGTGAGAAGAGTTAAAGTATACCCTATATGCTGACAAAATTCATTAAAACTAATCTAATGCATAAAAGAAAACACGCGAGAGCTACTTATACTGCAGGTGAGGGGTTTCTTACCTTGTATGCTAGATTTCTTACAAATCTAATCGCTAGAAATTCCGGTGGAGGCGACTTCTCGACGACTCGCTCGCGTCCATGTGCCCTACTCGCGAAGGGGAACGTCCTTGTGCCCGAGATGTCACCGGAAGGCACCCCTATGGCCCTAGGGATGAAACCCTAGGCTTGCTTGGGTGTTGGCGCCGAGAGAGAGAGAGAGGAAGAAGGAGTAGGCATCGGTGAGGGTTTGGAGAGGGAGAAGTTGCCGAACCAAATAAAAGAAATAACCCAAACCAACTTAAGTTTTTAATTTATATTAAGTGGGTTACTAGGTGCAATTCCAATATAAATATAAATGTTTCCCTTCTCTTTCAGCACGGCCCTGCTGGGTTCACCGGTTACTAAGGCTAACTAAAGGTTTAGCGGACCCGAGAGGTGCCAGGTTCAATTCCCGCTTAAGCCTTTTTATTATTCTAGTTATTTTTGCTACTTCCGCTACTCGGAAAATTCTGAAAAAATATCTACTAATTCCAGAAAAATCTTAGAATATTCCTAAAATAGTTTTGAGAATTTTCGGGCGTTATAATCCCCCATACCTTATAAAAAGTTCATCCTCGAACTTAGAATAATTCTGGGTACTTCTGTCTCATGCTGGCTTCTGTCTCCCAAGTTGCCTCTTCTACTGTGTGACTGTGCCAAACGACTTTGACTAATGGTACTTCCTTGTTCCGCAATTTCCTAACTGCTCGGTATATTATCTGAATAGGCCGACTATCATAGCTGAGGTCTTCGCGGATCTGTACCGACTGGGGCTCAATCACCTGGGTGACATCTGGGGTATGCTTCTTCAGCATAGAGACATGAAACACATTGTGGACGGCTGACATTTCCTGGGGTAGCTCTAGCTCATATGCTACCTTGCCCACTCTTCTGCTGATAAGGTATGGTCCCACATATCTGGGACTAAGTTTGCCCTTCTTCCCAAAACGCATTACTCCCTTCATGGGAGCTACTCTGAGGAACACTGTATCCCCGACTGAAAACTCTAAGGGTCTGCGCCGTGTATCAGCTCTGAGCTGTCTCTATCCTCTGGCGGATCTGCTGTATAGCTGCTGTGGTATCTGCCACTAGATCTGTCTGAAGCTCTAGTTCTTTCCATTCACCACTCTCATACCAGCAGACTGGAGATCTACACCTCCGCCCATAGAGAGCCTCGTAAGGTGCCATGCCGATAGTGGCCTGATAGCTGTTGTTGTATGTAAATTCTGCTAAGCTCAGATATTTGCACCAACTTCCCTTGAAGTCTAGGGCACACGCTCAGAGCGTATCTTCGAGTACCTGATTTACTCGCTTCGTCTGACCATCTGTCTGAGGATGGAATGCTGTGCTGAACTTTAACTTAGTGTCCAACGCTGACTGTACACACTCCCAGAAGTGTGAGGTGAATCTGCTGTCTCTGTCCGAAATGATGGTTCGTGGGACTCCATGTAGTCTGACGATCTCCTGGAGATACAACCGAGCTAGCTTCTCCATGGAGTAGGATATCTTGATAGCTAAGAAGTGGGCTGATTTAGTCAACCTGTCGACTATTACCCAGATGGCGTCAAAACCATTCGTGGTTCTGGGCAGTCCCACTATGAAATCCATAGAGATATCCTCCCACTTCCATTCTGGAATCTGTATAGGCTGCAGAACTCCTCCTGGTCGCTGATGTTCTACCTTGACTCTCTGACAGGTGAGGCAGATGCTAACATATCTGGCGATGTCTCGCTTCATCCCGGGCCACCAAAAATGGTTCTTCAGGTCTTGATACATTTTGGTGGAACCTGGATGCATCGCATAGGGAGTCTTGTGAGCCTCATCTAAAATCTGTCTCCGTAGCTCCTCCTGATCTGGAACACAGAGTCTGTCACCAAAATACAACACCCCGCTATCGGACACTCTGAATTCTCTACTTTCTGATTCTGCTAGCCCTTGCTTGATTTTCTGAATTTCAGGGTCCTGCTCCTGAGCTGACTGAATATCACCAAGCAAGGTAGACTCTAAGGTCATAGTAGAGAGCTGTCCAACGATGAGTTCGAGACCGAAATCTACGATCTCCTTCTTTAGGGGCGGTGACATGGCTGTAAGAGATAACAAGGTAGCACTGGATTTTCTGCTAAGTGCGTCGGCTACCTTATTGGCTTTCCCTGGATGGTAGAGGATGTCTATATCGTAATCTTTGACTAGCTCAAGCCATCTGCGCTGTCGCATGTTCAGATCCTTCTGAGTGAAGAAGTACTTTAGGCTCTGATGATCTGTATACACTCTGCACTGAGCTCCATATAAGTAATGTCTCCAAATTTTGAGAGCGAACACTACTGCTGCAAGCTCAAGGTCATGAGTAGGATAATTCTTCTCATAATCCTTGAGTTGTCTAGAGGCATAGGCGATCACCTTGCCATTTTGCATCAGTACTGCTCCTAGTCCCAACTTAGAGGCATCACTATAGATGTCAAAACTGCTGGTGTTGTCTGGTAGAGCCAAAATGGGAGCACTGGTCAATCTCCTTTTTAGCTCGCTGAAGCTGTTCTCACAGTCCTCTGTCCACTGTAAGAGTTGTCAGTGGGGAGGCTATCCTGGAGAAGTCCTCTACAAACTTTCTGTAATATCCTACCAATCCCAGAAAGCTCCTGATTTCGCTGGCGTTCTTAGGTCTCTTCCAGTTACTTACTGCTTCTATCTTGCTGGGATCTACCATAATACCATCCTTTGAGATGATGTGACCCAGGAAGGACACCTGATCTAGCCAAAATTCACATTTCGTGAACTTGGCGTATAGCTGGTTCTGCTGAAGGGTCTGCAATACTAGTTTCAGGTGCTCTGAGTGTTCTTCCTGAGTTCCTGAGTAGATAAGAATGTCATCGATAAACACAAAAATAAACTTATCTAAATACTCCCTGAATACTCTGTTCATGAGATCCATGAATGTAGCTGGAGCATTGGTCATGACTACGAACTCGTAGTGTCCGTATCTGGTTCTGAATGTTGTCTTGGGTATATCCCCTTCTTTAACCTTCACCTGATGATAACCTGATCTGAGATCTATCTTAGAGAACACTGCTGCTCCCTTCAGCTGGTCGAACAGGTCATCGATTCTGGGAAGGGGATACCTGTTCTTGATTGTGACTTGGTTCAGTGATCTGTAGTCTATGCACAGTCGCATGCTTCCATCCTTCTTCTTCACGAACAATACAGGCGCTCCCCATGGTGAGTGACTCGGGCGTATGAAACCCTTGTCAAGCAGCTCCTGAAGTTCCTTCAATTCTGCTGGAGCCATGCGATAAGGCGCTTTGGAGATAGGATTTGTACCGGGAATGAGCTCTATCTCAAAGTCAATCTCCCTGTCTGGTGCTAAGCCTGGTAACTCTTCAGGGAAGACTGCTGGGTAGTCACATACGACTCGAACCTCTGCTAGCTGTTGGTTCTTGTCCTGACTGGCATTGACTATGTGTGCTAGGAATCCTGTACATCCTGAATCCAGTAGCTTCTGTGCTTTCATAGCTGAGAGAAACTTCTTGGCCTTTCTCTTTGGTTCTCCGCTGTATTCAAACCGCACTGCCGCTTCAGGTTGGAAGATGACTTTCTGTTTACGACACTCTATGGTAGCACCGTATCTGATCAGAAAGTCCATTCCAAAGATAACGTCATGGTCGGTCATCCCTAGCACTATCAGATCACAAAAGAGCTCTCTGTCTGCTATAATGACCGACACTGCTCTGAGCCAGTGCGTGGATGCCATGATCTCTCCTGAAGGTAGTGTCATCAAAAACTGACCACTGAGTACCTCTGAGGGTCTTTCTAATTTTTTGGCGAACATCCTGGCTATATATGAATGGGTTGCCCCAGTATCAAATAGAGCAATAGCACTATACTGTAAAATGCTAATCTGACCTGTGACGACTGTCGAGGCATTGGCTACGTCCTCTCTGGTGAGTGAGTAGATCCTCGCATTCGCCATAGCTGGAGGGGCTTCTAATCTGCCCTGGCTGATAAGTGGACCTTCTAGAGCGGCCTGCATCTGATATAACTGAGCTGGCTGGCCTGCATACTGAATCTTGTTCGGGCACTGCTTGGCCATGTGCCCTTCTTGTCCACATTCAAAGCATCCTCGTGTGCCCTTGCGACAAACCCCTGGGTGGAATTTCCCACAAGTAGCACACTTTGGATAACTGGGTCGCTTGCTAGAAGGTCCTCCTTTTGGGTCACTCCCTGATTTGCGCTTGCCGTTGGAGTTCCCTTTCCAGTTAGAGCTGTGGCCTTGCTATTTTTGAGTGTGAGAGTTTCCTTGGCCTTTGGACTCTGAGGAAACTTGCTTCTGCTGCTTTATGCTGTTCTGGTAATGCTCTGTGGTCAAGGCACTGCTCACTAACTCCTCTGTGGTTTGTGGCCTATGTATGCCACCAGCCACGTTCACTACTATCTCTAGCCTCAGCATCTTGAGCATCAACCGGATTCGTTCCTTCTCTGTGCTGACTAGCTCTGGGCATAGACGAGCCAACCTGTTGAATTTCTTCACGGCTTCCTCAACTAAAAGGTTACCCTAACGAAATTCAGTGAACTCGTCGTAGTGGCGGTTTATTACTCGTATGTGAAAGAACTCCTCGAAGAATTCTTTCTCGAAGTCAGCCCATGACATCTGGTTCACTGGGCGCTTTGTTCTGATTCTTTCCCACCACATGCGTGCGTCTCCTGTCAGGCAGAAGGAGGCACACTTCACCTTCTCGTGTTCTGGCCAGTCCAGAAGCTCCATCGTGCTCTCCAGTGTTTTGAACCAGGCTTGTGCATCCCATGGTTCACTAGTGCCTGAGAAGTTCTCTGGCTTGACTCGCTGCCACTGGATCAGATAGGCTTCCTTTCTTGGCTCAGCTGCTGGGACTGCTGGTGCTGGTACTGGTGCTGGCGCTGGCGCTGTAGGTTGATTAGCCTTTAAGGTGGCTATTTCCTGTTGCTGTTCAGCTAGCTGCTGCTGTAACTGAGCCACTAATGCTGTAAGATCTGGAGGAGGCACTGAACTGCCTGCCTCTTGCTGGGGCTCAGTAGCTAGTGCCCTTCTAGCTGGGCGTCCTCGTGCCATTTCTAAAGACATAGGGACAGAACATGAATAACCATTACAATCATAATTGTATAACTATCGTTATCATGTTATATATTATCACATACTATCATGCATCAATTATTTATAAACATGAGCTATAACAAGAAGCAAGAAACATAAATAAAGCAGAGGTATTCTTACTTGAAAGCTGCAGGTTCAATGCTGATGTGTGTGTAGGAAGTATGGAACTCTGCTCTGATACCACTCTGTAACGACCCGCCTTCTACTAACTAAGCTGTAAGGCCGATCGCTACAGTTATGCTGTGCTAACTGTGCGGAAAACTGACCTAATTTAAATTTTAGTTGCTAACTGATAACCATTCTTGGTTCTACATGTACTGATGAATGTAATCTAAGGGATACAAGGTGTATCCTACATCCCCTATGGACTAGAAGCTGATCTGCTAAGTTTCTTGGTCAAAACTGCACTTCCCAATCGATCCAGACTGAGCTGGGTCGATTGCCCTCTGTTGGATCGATCCATAGATCGATCCCGACTGCTACCGTGCTCGGGTGATAATCTGGATCGATCGGCTGACCGATCCAGGCTCGCTGATCGATCCAGTGATCGATCCCGCGTGCTTCTATGCATGGGACTTAATTTAAATCGAACGGCTGATCGATCCAACCTAGTCAATTGATCCAATGATCGATCAAAAACCTTTCTGTTCGCTAGGGATAGCTTGGATCGATCGACCGATCGATCCAGAGGCCTTCTGTTCGCGACAGCGTGTGACTGGATCTATCGACTGATCGATCCAGAAGCCTTCTATTCGCGGAATCGGCCCTCAATCGATCCGGGGATCGATTGGGGACCCCCAATCGATCCATGGATCGATCAGAGTTTCTGATTTCGCGCTAAAACTCTGATTTCAGCACTGTTTCGTACCTCAATCACCCCTACAAACTCTACAACAACTGGAAAACCTTGTAACAATATCTACCAACATTCTAACATCATGAAAGAAGTGTTCTAAACATAATAAGGACATGATTAACTAATTCATAACGATGAACAAACTAAATTGCAAAATGCTAAATCTCTAAAACAGTTCTAGTATTTAGATAAAGCTTGTTAAGTTCCCTAAGATCTTCTTCTAGGTTCCATCCACACACATCTTCACCTGCATTGACCTCCAGCCTCCACTGCTAGTCCATTTTGCTTTTACCTGTATCTGCAGTATAAGGAAAATAGTATCTGTAAGCTAAAAAGCTTAGTAAGAAACCATCTACCTCACTAAAACATGCATACGATGCAAATATGATTTTAAATCATGCTGTTTGAAAGGTTATGCTAAGTATACTGAATAAGCTAAACATGGCATGGCATATAAGCATACAATCAAGGTATATCTAAAACTGAACATGATATCAATCACATGGTATCAATGAAGAACTAAGCTGATGTTAAAAACTGAGCTACTGCTAGGACTGTACTGAATTCACGAACTAATTTGTGAAAGGTTGAAAACCATATACATATAGTAAGTAAAAATACTAAACATGCTGCTGATGGGCCCTGGCAACTGTACTCCCTAACTAGACCCGGGATTGCAAGTTTCGAAACTAGTAGGGTTTACTAGGTTAGCTAAACCTAGGGACGACTATGGGAGCCCAACCCAATGGATATCTAATCCAGTACAGTGCCACTGAAAAGTAAAATACTGAAATAGCTAATACTATTTTGCTAAATCTAGGTTATCTGAACCTAGAACTAGGTTGTCTGAACCTAGAGGCGACTGTGGGAGCCCACCCATTTGGACATCTAGTCTCATAAAAGCTGAAATAGAACTGATCATGCTAATTAACATGTTCTATGGCATTTAACTACATGGCCACTGTATCATAAGGCTGTGCTAGGCATTTTGTCGAGCATTTGTCTCTCTCTAACTCTCCTCTCGATCAGGGAGACCACCTCTAGGCACCCAGCAGCGTCTAAATCCCTATCTACAGATGATACACGTGCTCGACCCATCTAGAGATGCTCACTAATCCCTAAATCTGTGAGAAGAGTTAAAGTATACCCTATATGCTGACAAAATTCATTAAAACTAATCTAATGCATAAAAGAAAACACGCAAGAGCTACTTATACTGCAGGTGAGGGGTTTCTTACCTTGTATGCTAGATTTCTTACAAATCTAATCGCTAGAAATTCCGGTGGAGGCGACTTCTCGACGACTCGCTCGCGTCCACGTGCCCTACTCGCGAAGGGGAACGTCCTTGTGCCCGAGATGTCACCGGAAGGCACCCCTATGGCCCTAGGGATGAAACCCTAGGCTTGCTTGGGTGTTGGCGCCGAGAGAGAGAGAGGAAGAAGGAGTTGGCGTCGGTGAGGGTTTGGAGAGGGAGAAGTTGCCGAACTAAATAAAAGAAATAACCCAAACCAACTTAAGTTTTTAATTTATATTAAGTGGGTAACTAGGCCCAACTCCAATATAAATATAAATGTTTCCCTTCTCTTTCAGCACGGCCCTGCTGGGTTCACCGGTTACTAAGGCTAACTAAAGGTTTAGCGGACCCGAGAGGTCCCGGGTTCAATTCCCGCTTAAGCCTTTTTATTCTTCTAGTTATTTTTGCTACTTCCGCTACTCGGAAAATTCCGAAAAAATATCTACTAATTCCAGAAAAATCATAGAATATTTCTAAAATAGTTTTGAGAATTTTTGGGCATTACAGCAGTAGCAAACTCGAAGGAACCACGAGCCCATAAGGCAAGTAAACACATAGAGCATAAGTATCACCCAACATGAGACATTGTATAATGAGGAGAAGTTGTTGTCACCTAGATTACATCAGCAGATAACCTGGATCTTTTCACTAAGGCCCTTAAGGCAATAGCTTTTGATGGGCATGAAGAGGGGATGGGAATTAGATGTATGGCAGCATATATGGCAGTATAGTCTTTTAGTTTAAGTGGGAGATTGTTAGGATGTATACTAAAAGCCTAGCTTTTGTATAAATATTTATAAGAATCACATTAGTCGAATGTCTACATTTTGCTAAGTGTAGTTGTCTGTTTAATTTATATCGAAGATAACATGGTGTGAGGAGACACGCAGAAGATCATGTTATCAGTTCCTTATAAATTATAAATAGTAGCTCACAACTAAGATGGAATGAGACAAACCATTGGAGTGGTTGTAGTGTAAATTGGTATTAGTTTATCTTGACTATAAAATTACACTAGTACACTATGAGTGTATTGAGCAGGATCTTTTGAGGTAGTTTCTTTTTAAACTAACTACATAAAAGAACAAACTCTCTGTTATTATGGAAGTGCACACTCTTAATCATGATATAATAACAAGCACGTATACTTAATATTTATTTCTTTAATTTATCAAAGGGTGCAATTTAGCTCGTTAAATCAATAGACCCGATAAGTTGGGAAATTATATTATTTATATGGTGTGTTGTTGATTATAGAATGAAACTGTGTCCTAGTAATCTAGGTTGATGATGTCCCCTTGAGGAGCTTATAAAGATTGTCATGTAAACCCTGCAGGTGGACTTAGTCCGATAGGACAATAAAGTTGAGTGGTACTACTCATGGAGCTAGATATTAATTAAGTGAGTTGTCAGTAACTCATTTAATTAGTGGACATTCAATATCTTAAACACATGGAGATTAATGCACTTATAATAAGAAGGAGCTCATATTGTAATATGGGATTGGTGCAGTAGTTCAATAATAACTCTTTAGTAGAATGAGATACTATTAATGAACTTGAGTTGGGTGTTTGAGTCGAATACGGGAAGCTCAAGCTCATCGGGAGACCAAAACCAATTCCTCCTCTAGGTCCCTATTGTAGCCTCTTATATAAAGCCTTATATTCACCTAAAAACCTAGCTTCTTAAGGCCTAGCTAGGGCCGACCAAGCCTTGCTTGGAGACCAAGCAAGGGGACGACCAAGCTAAGCTTGGTGCCGAAGCTAGGGTCGGCCAAGCCTTGCTTGGTGCCCAAGCAAAGGGCCGACCTCACACAAGAAGAAAAGGAAGTTTTATTTTTTGTAAAATCTTTCCTTTTATAGAGATCCATAAAAAGGATTTAAAAGAATGATTTTAATATAAAACTTTCCTTTTTTAGATTGATCACAAAAATAAATAAAAGGAGTTTTTATTTTGTTAAAAACTTTCCTTTTATGATGGTTTTAAAAAAGAGTTTTAAATTTTAAAATCTTTCTTTTATAACTTTCTACAAAGGAATAAAAGAGATATTTGAAATCTTTCCTTATTTGTAGTTATCTATAATGTGAAAGAAAGATTTTAATTTTTGTTATAAAACTTTCCTTTTTATAACCATGTTTTATTTTAAATCATTTTTTATAGATATCCATAAAAGGATTTAAAAAAGAGAGAGATTTTAATTTATAAAATATTCCTTTTATAACTATCCAGAAAAGGGATTTTAAAAGAGAGATTTTAATCTTGTTTAAAATCTTTCCTTGCTTGGAGCATAAGCTTGTGGTCGGCCATGTCATGGAGAAAAGGAAGTTTTATTTTTTGTTATAAAATTTTCCTTTTTTGACAAGACCAAGGAATATAAAAGAGAAGGAGGGGGTGCCTCACCTCATAACACATCTTCTATTCCTCTCTATTCTTCCTTGGTGGCCGACCCTTGTTCTTTCTCTTCTCTCCTTTTGTTTTCTCTCTTGGAGGCCGACGACATTAATTGTGGGAGATCTCTTGGTGGTCAGTTGCATGAAGGAGAAGAAGAAGAGAAGGAAGCTCGCTTGTCTAGCATCCCTTGGAGGTTATTTGGTGGCCGGATCTTGGAAGCCTTGGAAGAAGCTTGAGTGGATTTCATCTTGGAAGATCGTCGCCCACACGACGTCTAAGAAAAGGAGAGGAATATAATAGAAGATCAAGAGGTCTATAAGCTATAAAAGGTATAACTAGTTATAAGTTCCCGCATCATATCTAGTTCATCTTTTGTATAGATTTTGAAAAACCAAACACAAGAGGTTATCGGTTTTAAGTTATCATTTTTATTATCGATTTTATTTTTCGATTTCATATTTCGATAATGTGTTTCTATTGAGGTCTCTATAGTTAAACCTACTTTACTGTAAGAAGTTAAATATCCTATTTATTTGTGAGGCTTTGTCTAGGAAGTGGTGGATGATCCCATACCCAAGAAGGCCTAGTGTCTCACCATGTTTAACCTGGAAGCCGATCTTTGAAATAGATATTTCATAACTTCTGTAATATGGTTTAACTTAGGAAGATCACATCGGTTAAACTTGGAGTAGGAATGTTAAGTTTTGTTCCCAATCCAAGTTTAACTTCTAAAGGGAAATTTGTATTAATAATGTTAAGCATCGTTTGCAATCCAAATTAAACTTTTGTAGAGCACATGGGTCGCTAGGATAGTTATTGATTCCTCAAATAATATCATTTAAATTCACCAACACCTCAAACACCGTGAATTTTGTATGCCACGTTAGTGTGGACATATACAAAATCAAACATTTGTAAGAGGAAGGGTTTACCCATTAATTATCTTGTCAACCTAACTTTATGACAAATAAAATTATCTCAAACACCGTGATTTTTTATGCCACGTTAGTGTGGACGTATACAAATTCAAACATTTGTAAGAGGGGATTTTACCCATTAATTTTATTATCTTGTCAACCTAACTTTATGACAAATTAATAGTTGAGTTTTTTTCGGTCACACAAATAATAGCAGTGACTCCGATGGGGAGGATACTATTAAATGTGCCTAAGTGTATACCATTACTTGATACTTAGTTCATTAAATAGGATTGTGCCCCTTCATTTGGAGAAGATCACACGCTTCTAAATAATTCCCTATAACCATCTAGTAAGGAAGTTTGATCTAGTGATTCACAAACAAACTCATCTGTTGTGGAGGAAGGCACTCAGAGCCAACACGCAAGTTTGAATGCATCACTTACAAACCAGTAATGGAGACCGTGGAATTTAAATAAAATTCCTCTCCCACTTAGTTATTTAGAGATGAGGAATTTTAACATGCACACAAGCACACAAATACAGCACATCATAACATAAAAGGAAATAAATATAAAAACTAATTTCCCAACTATTATGGTCTCATCCATAGTTGTCCTCCGTGTGCCGCTACTGCCAAAGGGTTTACGTCGTCGCGTCCATCATGCTTCCTTTTCTGCTACGCCTCCGGTGCTCAATTAGTACCACGCCTCGCAAGGATATGATCCATGACAAAAATAAAATTTTACATTTATCGATCCTATATTCCACGAAGGAATGTACATGTAATCTAGATCGAATAGAATGTAAAATCCTAATAACTAATACAACTCCCGTTGTATTTAATAATTACAATCATGCATACATATAAAATGCCCTCGACATGTCCGAGGGTCCAATCACACACAATCACAATAGGTCATAATAGTTAGAGCCTGCAACCACAGAGTTAATCTATTTGCACATCCTACTATTATCCTGCCTAAACTTATGTATAAAAGTGCATAATTAACTGAAAACCAAACACACAGAAGCGAAAAACCTAGATCTGATACCAATTGTTGGTTGCTACTCGGAACACCGCTCTATTTCTCCTGTACAAAAATTTATACAAGCACAGAACTTAACTTAGCTACCCATGTGCTCTATTGAAGTTAAACTTGGATTGCAAACGATGCTTAACATTATTAATCCAAGTTACTTTTCAGAAGTTAAACTTGGATTGGAAACGATACATAACATTTTTACTCCAAGTTTAACCAATGTGATATTCCTAAGTTAAACCATATTACAGAAGTTGATTAAATATCTATTTCAAAGATTGACTTCCAGGTTAAACATGGCGAGGCACTAGGCCTTCTTGGTTATGGGATCACTCACCACTTCCTAGACAAAGCCTTTCAAAGAAATTAGATATTTAACTTCTTACAGTAACCCTAGGTTTAACAACAGAGATCACAATAGAAACACAAGATCAAAACATAAAATCGAAATACAAAGTCGATAGCACAAAATTGAAACATAAAATTGCTAGCCTCTTGTGTTGGTGTTTCAGAATCCATGCAAAGAAAACTAACTAATTAATTCGAAGTGGAAACCATTAATTAGTTATACCTTTCTTTGTAACTAAAGACCTCTTGATCTTCTATTATATTCCTCTCCTCCTCTTGGACGTTATGTGGGCAATGATCTACCAAGATGGAATCTACCCGAACCACTTCTTCTCCTCCAAGACTCTCGAGCCACCAAGGGATGCCAAAATAGGAAACTTTCTTCCTTCTTCTTCTTCCCCTCTAAACAACCGACCACCAAGGATCTCTTCTTTTCTATTCAAGTTTCGGCCACCAAGATGAGATAGGTGCTGACCTTAGAAAGAAGAAAGGGAAGACAAGAAGATGGTGCCGCCAGCCTAAGAGAAGAAACAAAGTGAGAAGAGGAAGAGAGAGGGTCGGCCTCAAGGAAGAGAAGAGAGGAGGCAAGGCTTAGGTTGTATTTCTCATGAGGCACCCTCTCCTTCTCTTTTATAATCCTTGGTCATGACAAAAAAGGAAAGTTTTAAACATAATTAAAACTTTCTTATTTATGGCCTCCCTTTAAAAAAAGGATATTTTAACAACAATTAAAATCTCTCTCTTTTAAGTTTCCTATTGTTCATGGCAACAAAAGGAAAGTTTTAAAATTAATCTCTCTCTTTTGAAACATGTAGACAACTACAAAAAGGAAAGATTAATTAAAACTTCTCTTTTTAAATCATGGTTACAAAACAGGAAAGTTTTATCAAAAATTAATTTTTTTTTAAACATTATAGATAACTACAAATAAGGAAAGATTTTAATAAAATTAAAAACTCTCTTTAATCTTTTGTAGATAGCTATAAAAGGAAATATTTTAAAATTTTAAAACTCTCTTTTAAAACCATGAGGATGACTATAAAAGGAAAATTTTAACACAAAATTAAAAACTCCTTTTATTCTTCATGTGGCAGCTATAAAGGAATGTTTTAAACAAAAATTAAAACTTCCTTTTAACTTATGTGGCCGACCACATCTTGGACACCAAGATGTGCTTGGGGCCGACCACCTCTTGGCCTCCAAATAATGCTTAGTCGGCCCCCCTTGCTCCAAGCAAGGATGCGTCCGGACCATTACTTGGGTAAGAAGTGGACTTTGTGTATACAAGGCTTTATAGAGGCTACAACAGGGGCCGAGAAGAGAAATTGATTTTGGTCTCCTGATGAGCTTGAGCTTCCTGTGTTTGCCCCAAACACCCAACTCAAGTTCATCAATAATAACTCATACCACTAAATAGTTATTATTGAACTACCGCACCAATCCCAAATTACATTATGGGCTCCTTATTATCATGAGTGCATTAATCTCCCTGTGTTTAAGATGCCGAATGTCCATTAATTAAATGAGTTACTGACAACTCACTTAATTAATATCTAGCTCCAAGAGTAATACCACTCAACTTCATTGTCATGTCGGACTAAGTCCACCTGCAGGGTTTACATGACAATCCTTATGAGCTCCTCAAGGGACATCATCAACCAAGATTACTAGGACACAGTTTTCTTCTATAATCAACAACACACCATATAAATAATATCATTTCCCAACTTATCGGGCCTATTGATTTAACGAACTAAATCTCAACCATTGATAAATTAAAAAAATAAATACTAAGTATATGTTCTTGTTATTATATCGAGATTAAGAGTATGCACATCCATAATAACAGAGGTTTTGTTCTTTTATGCAGTCAGTATAAAAAGAAATAACCTCAAATGGTCTTGCTTAATACGCACATAGTGTACTAGTGTAACTTTATAGTCAAGATAAACTAATACCAAATTACACTAAAACCATTCCAATGGTTTGTCCCAATCCATCTTGGTTGTGAGCTACCATTTATAATTTATAAGGAACTGATAACATGTTCTTCTTTGTGACCCACACACCATGTTATCTACAATATAAATTAAATGGACAACTACATTTAACATAAATGCAGACATTTGACCAATGTGATTCTTATGTTCATACAAAAAGCTAGGCTTTTAGTATACATGCCAATATGCAGAACATGAATTGGAAGGTTTTTGAGTTGTATTGCCTTTGCCCCAAGTTGACTTACTGGTCGAAGCCTCTGTCTCATGCGCCTCATATCCTACAACAATTAGGACTATGGGTCTAATGAGTTAGCATGTTTAAAACATAATATGTATTAATTAATTCTTATAACTAGGTGTTCTAATGGGATACCTACACTAACTAGTTTTTTTACGCTTAGCTACATTCATTGCATAAACATAACTAGAGCATGAACATAAACATACTTTTAAAAGAACATAAATAGTTGTGTAATTAATGCATAAACATGAGCATGCCAGATTATAAATGTAACGACCCGCCTTCTACTGACTAGGCTGTAAGGCCGATCGCTACATTATGCTGTGCTAAATTACAATTGCGAAAATCTGGATTGATTAAAATTTTATTAAACTGATTACTGTAAAATCTGAACTTAATATTCTAGGTGTACCTAGGAGTTGTACACATGCTAGGGAAGATAATCTATGCCTCTCGGATGTCCTGCCAGCTGTAATCAGGCATTTCAATCGATCCATGAATCGATTGGGCTGTCGGATTGATCCAGTGATCGATCCAGCTTAATACTGGCACGGAGAAAGCTCTGGATCGGTCGGCTGACCGATCCACAACCCATCTCGCTTCTGTATCCAGGAGTACACTGATCGGTCGGCAGACCGATCCAGTGGCTCACTGATCAGTCGGCTGACCGATCAGTGAGCTTCGGTACTCACTGTTCGCATCTGGATCGGTCAGCTGACCGATCCAGTGGCAGACGCTAACTCTCTGTTCGCGACTGGATCGGTCAGCTGACCGATCTTGTGGCACAACCCACTTCAGATCGATCTATAGATCGATCTGGGTTTCTGATTTCAAATCAGAACCCCTGATTTCAGCACTAGTTCATGCCAAAATCTCACACAACGATTATACAATGCATGGAAAACATTCTAATATCTACTAACTAGCATTCTAACATGACATAGTGCAAGGTTTATTAATTCATAGCATTTAAACCACTAGAAATGCATAAAAGTATCTTAAGACAAGGAACTAAATTCTTAATTTGCTAAACTCCCTAAGGATCTTCATTCCAGGTTCCTGCCACACACACCATCACTGCATTGACCTCCAGCTTCCTCTGCTAGTCCATCTTTCCTTTACCCTTATCTGCAGTATAAGGAAAAATAGTATCTGTAAGCTTTAATCTTAGTAAGAAACCATCTACCTCACTAAAACATGCAACGATGCAAACATGTTTTTAAAGAATGCTATTTGAAAACATGCATTGAATTTGTTAAAGCATGGCATACTGGAGTTACATGGCATAAACACTGAAACATGGCATGCATAATAAAATCTAAGCATGGAGCTATCTCATGATATCAACTAGGAGAAAATAAGCTGAAACTGTAACTGAAACTGAGCTAAAACTGAGCTAGTGCTGATCTTAAACTATAATCACATAACTTGATTATGTGTTTGAAAGCTATTATCATAATAAGTGAAAATACATAATCATGTTGCTAGTGGGCCCGGCAACTGTACTTTGCTGTGCGCGCATCCCTAACTAGACCCGGGTTTGCAAGTCCCGAATTTAGTAGGGTTACTAGGTTGTCTGAACCTAGGGACGACTGTGGAAGCCCAACCCCAATGGACATCTGGTCCAGTACAGTGCCACAGAAAATAAAATACTGAATATAGCTACTAATTGCTTATTTTGCTGTTTCTAGGTTATCTGAACCTAGAGCTAGGTTATCTAAACCTAGAGGCGACTGTGGGAGCCCACCCATTGGACCGTAGTCCCATGTAAGCTGCAACTAGACTAATATACTGATTTAAATACTACTAATGCATTTAACTGAGCTGTTAAAAATATCTGAGGTGGTATTTAGCTACACTAATCATCTTGTCGAACACCTGGTGTGCTCCAACTCTCCCCTCTAATAGGGAGACCACCTCTAGACACCCGACAACGTCTAGAGCCTCCAACTGAAGGAGAACAACGTGTCTGGCCCATCTAGAGGTGCTCATCTAGATCCCTAATCTGTGAGGAGGGTTTAAACACACCCTGGGTGCCGAAAAATCTGCATATAGCTAAATTAAAGGCATGCAATCAAACGAAAGCTACTTATACTGCAGGTGAGGGGTTTCTTACCTCCTGTTCGTAATTTCTTACGATTATAATCGCTAGGTTTCACGGAGGAGAGATCTCTTCAACGATCTTCTCGCGTCTATGCGTTCCTCTCGCGGAGGGGAGCGTCCTCGTGCCTTTGATGTTGCCGGGAGGTTCTCCTAGGGCCCTTGGCTTGGTGCGCCGAGAGAAGGAGGAGGAAAGGAGAGGGGCGGCGTGAGGCTAGGGTAAGGAGAAGAAGTTCACGGTGGAAACCAAAAATATCACCCTCACTTAATTATTTTCTATTTATATTAAGTGATAATTCCGGCCTAACTCTAATATAAATTTAATTGCCTCCCTTTCCTTTCAGCACGACCCTGCTGGGTTCAACTGGTTTCTAGTATTATCCTTAAACCATAGGTCTCGGGTTCAATTCCCGCTTAGGCCGTTTTCGTTTTTTAATTATTTTTGCTACTTCTGCTACTCTAAAAATTCTGGAAAAATATCTAAAAATTCCAGAATAATTATAGAATATTTCTAATATAGTTTTAAGAATTTTCGAGCGTTACAATCCCCCATACCTTATAAAAAGTTCATCCTCGAACATAGAATAATTCTGGGTACTTCTGTCTCATGCTGGCTTCTGTCTCCCATGTTGCCTCTTCTGCTGTGTGACTGTGCCAAATAATTTTGACTAATGGTACTTCCTTGTTCCGCAATTTCTTAACTGCTCGGTCTATTATCTGAATAGGTCGACTGTCATAGCTGAGGTCTTCACGGATCTGTACCGACTGGGGCTCAATCACTTGGGTGGCATCTGGGGTATGCTTCTTGAGCATGGAGACATGAAATAAGTTGTGGACAGCTGACATTTCCTGGGGTAGCTCTAGCTCATATGCTACTTTGCCCATTCTTCTGCTGATAAGGTATGGTCCCACATATCTGGGACTTAGCTTGCCCTTCTTCCCAAAACGCATCACTCCCTTCATGGGAGCTACTCTGAGGAACACTGAATCCCCAACTGAAAACTCTAAAGGTCCGCGCCGTGTATCAGCATAGCTTTTCTGGCGGCTCTGAGCTGTCTCTATCCTCTGGCGGATCTGCTGTATAGCTGCTGTGGTATCTGCCACTAGATCTGTCTGAAGTTCTAGTTCTTTCTATTCACCACTCTAATACCAGCAGATTAGAGATCTACACCTCCGCCCATAGAGAGCCTCGTAAGGTGCCATACCGATAGTGGCCTGATAGCTGTTGTTGTATGCAAATTCTGCTAGACTCAAATATTTGCACCAACTTCCTTTGAAATCTAGGGCACATGCTCAGAGCATATCTTCGAGTACCTGATTTACTCACTCCGTCTGTCCATCTGTCTGAGGATGGGAAGCTGTGCTGAACTTTAGTTTCGTGCCCAAAGCTGACTGTACACACTCCCAGAAGTGTGACGTGAACCTACTGTCTCTGTCTGAAATAATGGTTCGTGGGACTCCATGTAATCTGACGATCTCCTTGAGATACAACTGAGCTAGCTGTTCCATGGAGTAGGATATCCTGATAGCTAAGAAGTGGGCTGATTTAGTCAACCTGTTGACTATTACCCAGATGGTATCAAAACCATTCGTGGTTTTGGGTAATCCCACTATGAAATCCATAGAAATGTCTTCCCACTTCCATTCTGGTATCTGTATGGGTTGCAAAACTCCCCCTGGTCTCTGATGTTCTGCCTTAACCCTCTGACAGGTTAGGCAGGTGCTGACATATTAAGCGACGTCTCTCTTCATCCCAGGCCACCAAAAACATTTCTTCAAGTCCTGGTACATTTTGGTGGAGCCAGGATGCATCGCATAGGGAGTCTTGTGAGCCTCATCTAGGATTTTCCTCTGTAGTTCCTCCTGATCTGGAACACATAGCCTGTCACCGAAATACAACACCCGCTATCTGATATTCTGAACTCTCCACCTTCTGATTCTGCTAAACCTTGTTTGATTCTCTGAATTTCAGGATCCTGCTCCTGAGCTGTTTGGATGTCACCAAGCAAGGTAGACTCTAATGTCATAGTGGCGAGCTGTCTGACTATGAGTTCGAGACCGAAATCTGAGATCTCCTTCTGTAGGGGCAGTGACATGGCTGCTAGAGATAATAGGGTAGTGCTGGACTTTCTGCTGAGGGCGTCTGCTACCCTATTCGCTTTTCCTGGGTGGTAGAGGATATCTATGTCGTAGTCTTTGACCAGTTCTAGCCATCTGCGCTGTCGCATATTCATATCCTTCTGAGTGAAGAAGTACTTTAGACTCTGATGATCTGTATACACCCTGCACTGAGCTCCATCAAGTAATGTCTCCAAATCTTGAGAGCAAACACTACTACTGCAAGCTCAAGGTCATGGGTAGGATAATTCCTCTCATAATCCTTGAGTTGTCTGGAGACGTAGGCGATTACCTTGCCATCTTGCATCAGCACTGCTCCTAGTCCCAACTTCGAGGCATCACTATATATATCAAAGCTATCTGCGTTCTCTGGTAGAGTCAGAATAGGTGCACTGGTCAATCTTCGTTTTAGCTCGCTGAAACTATTCTCGCAGTCCTCTGTCCACTGAAATTTCTTTTTCTTTCTGGTAAGAGCTGTCAGTGGGGAGGCTATCCTGGAGAAGTCCTCTACGAATTTCCTGTAGTAACCTGCTAATCCCAGAAAGCTTCTGATCTCACTGGCGTTCTTGGGTCTTTTCCAGTTGCTCACAGCTTCTATCTTACTGGGGTCTACCATGATACCATCCTTTGAGATGATGTGACCCAGGAAGGACACCTGATCTAACCAAAATTCACATTTCGTGAACTTGGCATACAGCTGGTTCTGCTGAAGGGTCTGCAATACTGTTTTCAGGTGCTCTGCGTGTTCTTCCTGAGTTCCTGAATAGATAAGTATGTCATCGATGAATATGATAACGAACTTATCTAAATATTCTCTGAATACCCGATTCATGAGGTCCATGAAAGTAGCTGGAGCATTTGTCACGCCAAAGGGCATGACTACGAACTCGTAATGTCCGTATCTAGTCCTGAATGCTGTCTTGGGTATGTCCCCTTCTTTAACCTTCACCTGATGATAACCTGATCTGAGGTCTATTTTAGAGAACACTGCTGCTCCCTTTAGCTGATCAAATAGGTCATCTATTCTGGGAAGAGGATACCTATTCTTGATTGTGACTTGGTTCAGTGCCCGGTAGTCTATACACAGGCGCATGCTCCCATCTTTCTTCTTCACGAACAGTACAGGTGCTCCCCATGGTGAGTGACTAGGATGGATGAAGCCCTTGTCAAGCAGCTCCTGTAGTTGCTCATGAAGTTCCTTCAGTTCTGCTGGAGCCATGCGGTAAGGTGCTTTGGAGATAGGATTTGTACCGGGAATGAGCTCTATCTCAAATTCGATCTCCCTGTCTGGAGCTAGGCTTGGTAACTCTTCAGGGAAGACTGCTGGGTAGTCACATACGACTCAGACCTCTGCTAGCTGTTGGTCCTTGTCCTGACTGGTACTGACTACGTGTGCTAAGAACCCCGTACATCCTGAATCCATCAACCTCTGTGCCTTCATAGCTGAGAGAAACTTCTTGGCTTTTCTCCTAGGTTCTCCGACAAATTCGAACTGGGCTTCTACTTCGGGTTAGAATATGACTTTCTGTTTACGGCACTCGATGGAAGCACTGTATCTGATCAAGAAGTCCATTCCAAAAATGACATCGTAGTTAGTCATATTTAGCACGATCAGATCACAGAAGAGTTCTCTGTCTGCTATAATGACTGGCACTGCTCTGAGCCAGTACGTGGATGCCATAATTTCTCCTGAAGGCAGTGTCATCAGAAACTGACTACTGAGTACCTCTGGAGGTATTGCTAACTTCTCGGCAAATGCCTTGGATATATATGAATGGGTTGCCCCAGTATCGAATAAGACAGTTGCTATTTGATGGAAAATATTAATCTGACCTGTAACAACTGTCGAGGCATTTGCTACGTCCTCTCTGGTGAGTGAGTAGATCCTCGCATTGGTCATAGCTGGAGGGGCTTCTAATCTGCCCTGGCTGATGTGTGGACCATCTAAAGCGGCCTGCATCTGATGTAACTGAGCTGGCTGGCCTCCGTACTGAATCGGCTATAGCTGAGGAAGACTAGTCTTGTTTGGGCACTGCTTAGCCATGTGCCCTTCTTGTCCACATTCAAAGCATCCTCGTGTGCCCTTACGACAAACTCCAGGATGGAATTTCCCACAAGTAGCACACTTTGGATAACTAGGCAGCTTGCTGGCTGGTCCTCATTTTGGGTAACTCCCTGGTTTGTGCTTGTTGCTGGAGTTCCCTTTCCAGTTAGAGCCATGGGAGCTGTGGCCCTGCTGTTTCTGAGTGCCTGAGCCTCCTTGACCTTTAGCTTCTGAGAGGACTTGCTTCTGCTGCTTGATGCTATTCTGGTAATGCTCAGTGATTAGAGCACTGCTCACTAATTCTTCTGTGGTTTGTGGCCTATGAACGCCACCAGCCACGTTCATTGCTATTTCCGGCCTCAGCATCTTGAGCATCAACCGGATTCGTTCTTTTTCTGTGCTGACTAGTTCTGGGCATAGACGAGCCAACCTGTTGAATTTCTTCACGGCTTCCTCCATTGAAAGGTTGCCCTGACGAAACTCTGTGAACTCGTCGTAGTGGCGGTTCGTGACCCGCATGTGAAAGAATTCCTCAAAGAACTCCTTCTCGAAGTCAGCCCACAACATCTGGTTCACTGGGCGCTTCGCTCTGATTCTCTCCCACCACATGCGTGCATCCCCTGTCAGGCAGAAGGAGGCACACTTCACCTTCTCGTGTTCTGGCCAGTCCAGAAGCTCCATCGTACTCTCCAGTGTTTTGAACCAGGCTTGTGCATCCCATGGTTCACTAGTGCCTGAGAAGTTCTCTGGCTTGACTCTCTTCCACTGGATCAGATAGGCTTCTCTCCTTGCCTCTATTGCTGGGGCTACTGGTGCTGTAGGCTGGACTGGTGGAACCTCTAAGACCACTGGAGTCGTCAGATTTGGTTCCGGGGTGACTGTGGGGGTATTCTGCTGATTAGCCCTGAGGGTGGCTATCTCCTGTTGCTGTTCAGCTAGCTACTGCTGTAACTGAGCCATTAACGCTGTAAGGTCTGGGGAGGCACTGAACTGCCTGCCTCATGCTGGGGCTCAGTAGCTGGTGTCCTTCTAGCTGGGCGTCCTCGTGCCATTTCTAAAGACATGGAGGACAGGACATGCATAACTAATACAATTATAATTGTAAAACTATTGCTATCATGTTATATACTATCACATACTAACATGCATCAATTATTTATAAACATGAGCTATAACAAGAAAGCAAGAAACATAAATAAAGCAGAGGTATTCTTACTTGGAAGCTGTAGGTAAAATGCTGATGTGTGTGTAGGAAGTATGGAAACTGCTCTGATACCACTCTGTAACGACCCGCCTTCTACTGACTAGGCTGTAAGGCCGATCGCTACATTATGCTGTGCTAAATTACTATTGTGGAAATTTGGATTGATTAAAATTTTATTAAACTGATTACTGTAAAATCTGAACTTAATATTCTAGGTGTACCTAGGAGTTGTACACATGCTAGGGAAGATAATCTATGCCTCTCGGATGTCCTTCCAGCTGTAATCAGGCATTTCAATCGATCCATGAATCGATTGGGCTGTCGGATCGATCCAGTGATCGATCCAGCTTAATACTGGCACGGAGAAAGCTCTGGATCGGTCGGCTGACCGATCCACAACCCATCTCTCTTCTGTATGTGGCTGGATCGGTCTACCGACCCATCCAGGAGTACACTGATCAGTCGGCAGACCGATCCGGTGGCTCACTGATCGGTCGGCTGACCGATCAGTGAGCTTCGGTACTCACTGTTCGCATCTGGATCGGTCAGCTGACCGATCCAGTGGCAGACGCTAACTCTCTGTTCGCGACTGGATCGGTCAGCTGACCGATCCAGTGGGACAACCCACTTCAGATCGATCTGTAGATCGATCTGGGTTTCTGATTTCAAATTAGAACCCCTGATTTCAGCACTAGTTCGTGCCAAAATCTCACACAACGATTATACAATGCATGGAAAACATTCTAATATCTACTAACTAGCATTCTAACATGACATAGTGCAAGGTTTATTAATTCATAGCATTTAAACCACTAGAAATGCATAAAAGTATCTTAAGACAAGGAACTAAATTCTTAATTTGCTAAACTCCCTAAGGATCTTCATTCCAGGTTCCTGCCACACACACCATCACTGCATTGACCTCCAGCTTCCTCTGCTAGTCCATCTTTCCTTTACCCTTATCTGCAGTATAAGGAAAAATGGTATCTGTAAGCTTTAAGCTTAGTAAGAAACCATCTACCTCACTAAAACATGCAACGATGCAAACATGTTTTTATAGAATGCTATTTGAAAACATGCACTGAATTTGTTAAAGCATGGCATACTGGAGTTACATGGCATAAACACTGAAACATGGCATGCATAATAAAATCTAAGCATGGAGCTATCTCATGATATCAACTAGGAGAAAATAAGCTGAAACTGTAACTGAAACTGAGCTAAAACTGAGCTAGTGCTGATCTTAAACTATAATCACATAACTAGATTATGAGTTTGAAAGCTATTATCATAATAAGTGAAAATACATAATCATGTTGCTAGTGGGCCCGACAACTGTACTTTGCTGTGCGCGCATCCCTAACTAGACCCGGGTTTGCAAGTCCCGAATTTAGTAGGGTTACTAGGTTGTCTAAACCTAGGGACGACTGTGGAAGCCCAACCCAAATGGGCATCTGGTCCAGTACAGTGCCACTGAAAATAAAATACTGAATATAGCTACTAATTGCTTATTTTGCTGTTTCTAGGTTATCTGAACCTAGAGCTAGGTTATCTAAACCTAGAGGCGACTGTGGGAGCCCACCCATTGGATCGTAGTCCCATGTAAGCTGCAACTAGACTAATATACTGATTTAAATACTACTAATGCATTTAACTGAGCTGTTAAAAATATCTGAGGTGGTATTTAGCTACACTAATCATCTTGTCGAACACCTGGTGTGCTCCAACTCTCCCCTCTAATAGGGAGACCACCTCTAGGCATCCGACAACGTCTAGAGCCTCCAACTGAAGGAGAACAACGTGTCTGGCCCATCTAGAGGTGCTCATCAAGATCCCTAATCTGTGAGGAGGGTTTAAACACACCCTGGGTGCCGAAAAATCTGCATATAGCTAAACTAAAGGCATGCAATCAAACAAAAGCTACTTATACTGCAGGTGAGGGGTTTCTTACCTCCTGTTCGTAATTTCTTACAATTATAATCGCTAGGTTTCACGGAGGAGAGATCTCTTCAACGATCTTCTCGCGTCTATGCGTTCCTCTCGCGGAGGGGAGCGTCCTCGTGCCTTTGATGTTGTCGGGAGGTGCTCCTAGGGCCCTTGGCTTGGTGCGCCGAGAGAAGGAGGAGGAAAGGAGAGGGGCGGCGTGAGGCTAGGGTAAGGAGAAGAAGTTCACAGTGGAAACCAAAAATATCACCCTCACTTAATTACTTTCTATTTATATTAAGTGATAATTCCGGCCTAACTCTAATATAAATTTAATTGCCTCCCTTTCCTTTCAGCACGACCCTGCTGGGTTCAACTGGTTACTAGTATTATCCGTAAACCATAGGTCTCGGGTTCAATTCCCGCTTAGGCCGTTTTCGTTTTCTAATTATTTTTGCTACTTCCGCTACTCTAAAAATTCCGGAAAAATATCTAAAAATTTCATAATAATTATAGAATATTTCTAATATAGTTTTGAGAATTTTTGAGTGTTACAATAAACTAAGCATAACTAAAGCATGATTCTTAAACCGACTAGGGCATAAACACAAGCATGACTAATGCATTAAAAAAAGCATAACAAAAGTATAAACATGTGCATAACTAGAGCATAACTAGGACATAGTGCGTACAAAGCATAACTATGAACATACTACTTGTAGAACATGAACATAAACATAGCTACTCAAGGGCTTAGTTTCATGATATTGTCCCCTAACATTGTTAGTAGGGATCCGATATCTTTGGAGCAGAAACTCCTACCTATATATACTATAATCAATATCTTTGGCAAGATTTCCGGGTGTAGGCCCCCAGGATGTGTCTTACCCATAATGTAAGCACCTAGGCATAAGTCCTTGAAATGAGGCTTGTAAGCTCCCCAAGCAAGGGTACCTGGATCATGAGTTGGTAAGCTCCCTGGGCGTAGGTCCCCGGATCATAACTTGATAATCTCATTGGGCTTTCCTGGATCATAACTTGTTAAGCTTCCCGGGCTTGCCCAGATCATAACTTAGTAAGCTCCTGGGCTTGCTTGGATCATTACTTGATAAGCTCCCCGAGCTTGCCCGGATCATAACTTGGTAAGCTCCCTAGGCTTGCCCGGATGATTACTCCAAACATGCATAAATTATAAAATTTTGAACCTTATAAAAATTGTTCTTAAGTTCATAAACACATAGGGTATCTTATCATGGAATCTGTAACATACATACTCTTAATTTGAGACATGAGGTTTCTACTTTCTAATAACATTAGAGTGCATGAGGAAATTACGCCCTATAAGTTCAAACCAAAATTTCATGCCCTAACATTTCATCAAGGAAAAATGGTATCTATTTTCTAATGACCTTAAAATCTAAACAGAATATATATTTACATATAAATTATCAAAAGAACGGTTGATATGACCTAAACCCTAAAACCTGAAACTATTATATCTTACAAGGTTATCAAAACACATGATTGAATCCATAGCATCCTAACCTTAATTCCAAGACTATCATGTATTATAAAGTTATTAAAAACATGATTAATGTCATAGCATATTAAACCCTAAAATCAAAAACTAACCTATACTACAAGGTTATCAAGCATGATTACATTCATAGCATGTTAAACCCTAAAATCCAAAACTAACATATACTATAAGGTTATTAAACATGATTACTTTCAAAGCATATTAAACCCTAAAAATCTAAAACTAACATGTACTACAAGGTGATAAAAAAAACATGGTTAAGGTCCTAGTATCCTAAACCTAAAATCCGAAGTCTGCATATAGCATACAAGGTTATCATGATAAGAAGAAGAAGAAACATAAGCATAACTAAACCAAATCCAAAATCTATATATGTATATCACAAGATTATAAAAGCATGGTTGGTTCCATAATCTCCTAAAACTAGAATCTAAATTTAACCTTTAACATATAAAGATATTATTGTAAGAAGTATGAAAAACATAAGCATAACTAGTCCTAATCCGAAACATATAAAGATATCATGATGAGGAGTAAGAAGAAACATAAGCAAAAATAAACCAAATCCGAAATCTATATATGTATATTAGAAGGTTATCAAAACATGGTTTGATCCATAATCTCCTAAAACTAGAATCCAAATTTAACCTTTAACATATAAAGATATCATGATAAGAAGTATGAATAACATAAGCATAACTAGTCCTAATCTAGAACGTATAAAGATATCATGATGAGGAGAAAGAAGAAACATAAGCAAAACTAAACCAAATCTGAAATCTATATATGTATATTAGAAGGTTATCAAAACATGGTTGGTTCAATAATCTCCTAAAACTAGAATACAAATTTAACCTTTAACATATAAAGATATCATGATAAGAAGTATGAAAATACAAGCATAACTAGTCCTAATCGGAAACATATAAAGATATCAAGATGAGGAGTAAGAAAAAACATAAGTAAAACTAAAAGAAATCCAAAATCTATATATTTATATAACAAGGTTATCAAAACATGATTGGTTCCATAATCTCCTAAAACTAGAATATGAATTTAACCTTTAACATATAAAGGTATCATGATAAGAAGTATGAAAAGCATAAGCATAACTAGTCCTAATCTGAAACATATAAAGATATCATGATGAGGAGTAAGAAGAAACACTTTTAAATTATATAAATTTTATACATGTTCAGATTTGTATAAAATTTTATACATATGTGAAATTTATATCCCTTGGGATATAAATTTTATACCTATTTAGATTTTGGGAATTGTCTAAATATTAAATCTCGGCTTAATCTTTAAACTAGAGGTTACCTTACTTAATATATACATAATTTATTTTTAAAATCTTCCTAAGCGTAGTCATCTCAAAACATAACCCATAACTATTGCTAATGAACCTACATTATTTAAATAAACATGTTATCTTGCTCTAATAACGCATGGAGTTAGCATGAATTATTGGTGCGGGAAGCACTAGATGATCGAAACTATGTTTTGATTATATCAAAGGGTTCAAAGTTAAGTTGTCATGTAATATAACAAGGTTGATTGAGCTTGCAGGAAAAGTCCTAAGTGTTCTTAGGTAAAAACCCTAGGGGGTGGTAACCCTAGGTCTTAGGGGGCGATAACCCTAGGTCTTAGGGGGCGGTAACCCTAGGTCCTAGGGGACTATAACCCTAGGCGGAAAGTCTTGGTGGGTCGAGCACTTCGGGAGAAATCCTAGAGTTTGGAACTCTAAGTTGAAATCCTAGTGTCGCGAACCAGGTGAAAATCTGGACAGGTCATGGAGTGAACATCCAACATGAAGACCAGAAGCTTCGGACGCTGAGCAAAAGTCCAATTGGTATGGAGGATCAATCTGGCAACATGTAAACTCTCCGGAGAGGAGTAGGTGAGGATGGACTTCCCGGTGAGGGAACAATAGGTGTTGGTTCGACCTAGGATTTCCAAGAAACTCAAAGTTAGAATCGGATAGTCCGAAAACTGTCAAATATTTTATGTTTCATGTCTATATTGTGCTAACTTTGTTTTTATGGTATGGTTGATTTCTTGGACTAACATATTTTGCAGGAAGTGAATTGGGAATGTTTGGCTCAGATGAACAGTGTCCGAGGCACCTCTAGGGCTGTTGGAGGCACCTCGGGCGCCTTGGCTGCATCTGCACAGGAAGCAGGGTAGAAGACGCCTTCCAAGGACGCTGAAGGCACCTTGGATAGTTGATGGAAGGTACCTTCGGGTGGATAAGCAATGAACGCTGCGGAGCATATTGACGTGGCTAACTCGGGACTGAAGGCTCCTCCTATGGAGGTTGGAGGGGCCCTAAACGGGCTATTTAAGCTTGGTTAGAAAAGATGTATAAAAACACCACAAAATCATGATCCTTCATTTGTGTGCTGCTCCAAAAATGATCCGAAGAAGCCGTAGCACTGCTCCAACTACCTGAAGCCTAGATTTTCTCATTCTTAGTTGTTGGTATACTTTTTTTTACGCTTAAATTATATATCTGTTGTAATTTGTAAAAATTTTATAATTGATTAGTGATTGCTCAATGAAAGTGATCATCGATCATGGGCCTTGGAGTAAGAGTCGACATAGACTCCCAACCATGTAAAAGAAACAGTGTTAGCATTGCTTTCGTGTCTTTACTTTTCTGCTGTGTATTTACCTTGTCTATCAATTTTCGATCCTACAATTGGTATCAGAGCGGGGTTGCTCTGAATCGGTACAACTACCGTTCAAGCAAGTTTTGCTTTTTCGTCCATTTTTTCAAAAATTAGATTCTTATGCCTTTTATTTTTTCCCCTCCAAATTTATTTTTGAAAAAGTTATTTTCATCTTTTTACAATTGGTCAGTATTAGCAAAATATCACATTTACCAAAATTTAAAATAACAATTATTAATATTATTAATATTATTATTATTATTTGTTTTTTTTCATGAAATTATAAGCATTTTATTTTCTCCCGCACTACTAATCTAAGACCAAGTCTTAGAACATTCATAATTTTTTCTTGTATGTGAGATTCTATTTCAATGGATAATCAAGAAGGCTATAGCACAGCACACCCACCTCTCTTCTCTGGTGAAAACTTCGACTACTGGAAGGGTTGAATGGAGTACCATCTGAAGACTCAGGTGGAAATGTGGATAATAATCCAGACTGGATTCACATTTCCTACCGAAGATAGAGTCCTCGTCCCCTGCGACAAATGGGATGCACCAACCCGCAAGAAGATTGAAGCTGATGCAAAAGCAATCTTCACTCTCTAATATGGCCTAAGCAAAGAAGAGCTGAACCGGGTTGGACCCTTCAATAGTGCAAAGGAGTTGTGGGAAAATTTGATTGAGCTGCACGAGGGCACTTCCGACACAAAGGTAAGCACACGAGACTTAATTTTGAATAAATTATATAATATAAAAATACAGTAAGGTGAGTTGGTGAGCTAACTTCATGCTCGCATACAAGATTTACTGAACAGATTCCACGCGATCGAATAGAAAGTTGAAAATTATGACATCATCAGAAATGCATTAAATGCATTTCCAAGGAACACCTTGTGGGCATCCATGGTAGATGCTTACAAAGTGTCTAAGGATTTGTCATTAATCAAATTAGATGAATTATTTCCTGAATTTGAGCTTCATGAACAATCTAATACTACTCCGGTCGAGAAAGGTATTGCTTTGATTGTAGAAACAAGCAGAACGCGGGAACCAAAAGCAAATCATAGAATCGAACCTGAGTCCGAAGATGAATCAGACTCAGAAGATGATGAAATTACTGCCAATCTTATAAAATTGGTACGAAAAATGTGCAAAAAGAAGAAGGTGACTCAATCGAATACAAAGGTCAAGTCTGGAGTTACATGCTACGGTTGCAACCAGAAGGGACACTACAAGCCACATTATCCGAACTAGAAGCAATGAATAAGGAAATCCTTGAAAGAAACGTGGTCCGAGTCCTCTGATGATTACGACAAAGAAGAACACAAGCAAGCAAACTACCTTGATCTACCGGTACAAGCATACGTTGTCGAAACCAAGTCCGAGTCTGATATCGAGAGCGAATCAGAAACAAAGTCTGAGAGAAGCCACGGATCTGTATCCATTTCTAAAGGGCCTAATCACATTGTAAGCTCTCTAATTTCTGGTACTAAGTTAGATGATTCATAAAATTTAGTTTCATATTTATTAAAGAAATTGGCCAAATCTAATGTCCGGGTCAAGTCACTCCAAAAGGAGGTAAAAATCCTTAACGAAGAGACTAACCTAAATTCTTTGACTGAGCAAGTTTAGGAAGAAAATTCCAATTTGATAACTCAAGTTAAAGAACTCAAGGACTCATTGGAACGGTTCACTTTAGGTTCCAAGAATCTTGATCTGATTCTTGAAAAATAAAGGGTCATATACAACCGAACTGGGCTTGGATACAAGGTCAAAAAAAGATTTAGATCCTACTTATCACTAGTAAATTGATCAAATAGAAAATTAGTCCAAGCATGGGTCCCCAAGTCAAACTTTATTAATTAAGTTGGACTTGGTCAATATTGGGTACCCAAGGATCAAATCCATTACCTTGATAGACCCTATTGAGGCTATGATATAGGGGGAGCCAATAGAAAAATTATTTTTTTATCAATAAATAGATTTGTTTGATGCTTTCCTTACTGCTTTCATTATGCATGCTTAGACTAGGATAGATAAGGACTTAGACTTGGTTTACACTTGACTAGTTAGATAGAAAGGAAATTAAATATACAATTTATTTGAAATACTTTGCTTAGAAGTGGTGGATGATCTCATACCCAAGAAGGCATAGTATCTTGCCACAGCCTGGAAGCAATCCTTAGATTGTAATCTAAATATACAATTATTGAAATGAATATTTAATTGACTGATTGTAAAACCTGAGTCTAACTCAAATGTAAATCAATCCTTAGATTGTAATCTAAATTGAAGATAAAATTAACCGTCTCACAAAACTATTAAGGTTCCCTGATTGAAAATTTAGAAAAGGGTGAGATGGACCTAGGTTAAAGTAGTTAGCCAAACCTGAATTAATTAAATTAAAGTTAACTCAATTAAAATGCATAATTAATTATAAAATCATGATTAATTTCAAAATATAATTAATTATAAAAAGTTTAATTTCAAAATCCAATTAATTACTTTCAAATCTAATTAATTTCAAAATATTAATCATAATTTCAAAATGTTAATTATTTTTAAATCATAATTAAATTATAATTATTTTTAAATCATAATTAAATTTCAAATTATTAATTCTTAGATTTTCAAAATCTAATCTAATTAAACTTATATTTAAAATTTTGAAATTCAAACTCATTAAAAATTAAAAAAAATCTCAATTTCAAATACTGATAAAATTAAAATAAACTTAACTCTGTCTCACACAAACTCATAAGTTTTACATGTTTGTAAACTTAGAAAGGATGAGATGGAAAATCAGGAAAATAAAAAATTATCTTAGAAAATTAGAAAAATAGATAATTTCTTTTATCTTATACATGCTTAGACTCTAGGATCCTCAAAATATTTTAAGGCATTAATCAAGGGGGAGTGAAGGGTGTCAAGTTAAGTTAACTTTTTGTTTTGAAAAGTTAAAGTATTCTTTTTCAAAATTTAAAAGTTAAACTTTTCTTTTTTTCTCTTTGAAAAGTTAAAGTTTTTTAAAAAAGGAAATTCAGTTTTCTTGTATAACTATTTTTCAAAATAATCCTTAAATATGTTATTTGAAAAGTAAGTTTAAACATTTTTGTATCTAGAAAAACAAGTTTTTTTTAAAAAAAATAAGTACTTAACTAAGCTTTTTATCAATTTTTTTTAAAGCTAAGTACTTAACTAAGTTTTGATAATGCTAAGTATTTGATAAAGTTTCTTTTTAAAAGAATTCATATTCTTAGCTAAGTATTTTTACAAGGAATTATGTTTAAAGTTAAATGTTTTAGGCTAAGTTTTTCTCTAACTCTTTTTCAAAAATAATTATTTCCAAAGCTTAAGTTCAGTTAAGTTTTTGTTGAAAAACCTAAGTATTTTCAAAGCATTTCTAATTTAGCTAGGTGATTTTCAAAGCAATTATTTTCAAAAGCTAAGTTTTTTTTTCTAAAGCTAAGTCATTTTCAACTCTTAAAAATTAGCTAAGTTTCTTTTTGCTACCTTTCAGGGGAGCTTAAAGTTAAACAAAGTAAATTTTGTTATTATCTTGATATATTAAACAAACTTTCTCACTACTTATTTTCTTTTTTATATATGTCAAAGTGGGAGAGAGAGGTTAAAGTTAAGTGAAACATAATTGTTATGAAAGGGGGAGCATAAAGTTTTTTTTAAAAATCATTATATTTATGCTCATGATAAGATTCCTTAATTATTGTTATATTTTACTTAACTTTGAACCAGGTTGCCATAATCAAAAAAGGGGAGATTGTTGGTGCGGGAAGAACCAGACGATCGAACCTATGTTTTGATTATGTCAAAGGGTCCAAAGTTATATTGTCTTATAATCTAATAAGGTTGATTGAGCTTATAGGAAAAGTCCTAAGTGTTCTTAGGCAAAAACCCTAGAGGGTGGTAACCCTAGGTCCTAGGGGGTGGTAACCCTAGGTGATGAAAAGTCCTAGCTGTGGTTAGGCAGGTGGAAAATCCTACGGGGCGGTAACCCTTGGTTCTAGTGGGTGGTAACTCTAGGCAGAAAGTCTTGGTGGGTCGAGCGCTTCGGGCAAAATTCTAGAGTCGGAGACTCTAGGTTGAAATACTGGTATCACGAACAAGGTGGAAGTTTGGACGGGTTATGGAACGAATGTCCAACAAGAAGACTGGAAGCTTCAGACACTGAGCAAAAGTTCAGTTGGTTTGGAGGACCAATCTAGCAACAGGTAAACTCTCTTGAGAGGAGTAGGTGAGGGCGCGTTACCCGATGAGTGAACAGTAGGTGTCGGTTCGACCTACGATTTTCGAGAAACTCAAAGTCAGAACCAGACAACCCGAAGACTATCAAATTTTTATTTTTCATATCTATATTATGCTAAGTTTGTTTTGCAGGGTATGGTTGGTTTCTTAGACTAACATATTTTACAGGAAGCGGATTGGGCATGTTGGCTTGTTAGAGTGTATACTAAAAGCCTAGCTTTTTGTAAATATTTATTTTGAAATAAAGATTCACATTGGTCAAATGTCTACATTTATATGCTAAGTGTAGTTGTTCAATTAATTTATATTGTAGATAACATGGTGTGTGATGTCACACACAGAAGATCATGTTATCAGTTCCTTATAAATTATAAATAGTAGCTCACGACTAAGATGGATAGGAACAAACCATTGGAATAAGTCGTAGTGTAATTTGGTATTATCCTATCTTTATTAAAAAATTACACTAGTACACTCTGAGTATATTGAGCTGGACCATTTGAGGTAGTAACTTTTTATACTGACTATATAAAAGAACAATACCTCTATTATTATGGAAGTGTGTACTCTTAATCATGATATAATAACAAGCACATATACTTAACATTTATTTCTTTGATTTATCAAAGGGTGTGATTTAGCTCGTTAAATCAATAGGCCCGATAAGTTGGGAAATGATATTATTTATATGATGTGTTGTTGATTATAGAATGAAACTGTGTCCTAGTAATCTAGGTTGATTATGTCCCCTTGAGGAGCTCATAAGGATTATCATGTAAACCCTGCAGGTGGGCTTAGTCTGACATGACAATGAAGTTGAGTGGTACTACTCTTGGAGCTAGATATTAATTAAGTGAGTTGTCAGTAACTTATTTAATTACTGGGCATTCTATATCTTAAACACAGGGAGACAAATACACTCATGATAAGAAGGATCTCATATAGTAATATGGGATTTGTGCGGTAGTGCAATAATAACTCTTTAGTGGAATGAGATATTATTGATGAACTTGAGTTGGGTGTTCGGGATGAACACGGGAAGCTCAAGCTCATCGGGAGACTAAAACCAATTCCTCCTCTCGGTCCTTGTCGTAGCCTCTCATTTATAAAGTCTTATACCCACCTAAACCCAACTTCTTATCCACCTTATGGTGGTCGGCCAAGCCTAGCTTGGAGCCCAAGCTAGGGCCGGCCAAACCAAGGTTAGATGGGATCAAGTGGTGGTCGGTCGTAGCTTGGAGCCCAAGTAAGGTAGCCAGCTACAATAAAAATAAAAGGGATTTTAATTTTAAAATCTTTCCTTATGTGGAAGCCATGATTTAAAAGAGAGTTTTAAAATTAATTTTTCCCTTTTATAGTTTCTACAAAGGATTAAGAGAAAAGTTTGATATCTTTCCTTATTTGTAGTTAAAAGGAAGATTTTAATTTTGAAGAAAACTTTCCTTTTTGTAATCATCCACATGTTCTAATAGAGAGATTTTAATTTATAAAAGTTTCCTTTTATAACCAACCATGAAGGGAATTTTTTAGAAGAGAAATCTTTTATTTTAAAATTTTCCAGAAACAAATTAGGAAGTTTAATTTTGTGTTTAAAACTTTCCTGATTTGAAGGATTTGTAGGGACCTGCCACAAGAGGATTAAGAGGAAAATTTAATTAAATTTTCCTTATTAGCCATTGGCAAGGAAAATAAGGAAGTTTTAATTATGTTTAAAAGTTTCCTTATTTGCCAAGACCAAGGAATATAAAAGAGAGGGTAGAGGTGCCTCACCTTACAACCTAATCTATTATTCCTCTTCTCTATTCCTTGGCGGTGGCCAACCCTCATCCTTCCTCTCCTCCTTTTATTCTTCTTTGGTGGCCGACGACATTAATCCCTTGGAGCTTAGTTGGTGACCAGATTTAGCTTGGAGAAGAAGTAGAGAAAGGAGGTTTTGTTTCTTAGCATCCCTTGGAGCTTGGTTGGTGGCCGAAGTTCTTCATCTCAAGGAGATTGTTGGTGGTCGAAACTTGCAAGGAGAAGAAGGAGGCTTGGGTGGATTCTCATCTCGGTAGATCATCGCCCACATGACTGTAGGACCGTTGCAGCCGGCTAGAAGGGGGGGTTGGATAGCCTGTAAAACTCAAAAACAAACCAACCCTTCTCGAACTCTTAGACTGACACTTGTATAAAATAAGAGAAATAAATAAAAGCAGAAAAGTAAAAGGTACACCGAGATTTACTTGGTTACAACCAAGAAGGTTGTTAATCCAAGAAAGCATAGCACTAGTATCTCCTTCAGGCGGAGAAGCCTTTTACAGCAATGAAGCGCACAACAGAAGCTTAAAACAGAAAAGCGTACAAGTGTAGAAAGAATGCTTGAGTTCTCAGTTGTGTTGTAGAGCTTCTGGACCAAGGCTATATTTACAGCCTTGGTCGGGGCGCCTGGAAGGGTTCCGGGCGCCTTAGGGGGGATAAATTTTATCCCCCAACGTTCAGATCGAGTCAAAGCTCGATCTGGTCAATATTCAAGGTCCTCTTCTCTGGTTCAGTCCCGCCTCGGTCCGATTCTTCCGCTCCGGATCCGCTCGCTTGGGCGATCTCGGCAATCCGGAAAAGGGCTCACCCAAACCCAACTTCCGGTCTTCTCGAGCGTGCTTCCCTCCGGCTTCTTGTCCCTCAGAATTGCCGCGTGTTTCCTTCTCGTCCGCCAGCGTACTCATCTGCTGTAAAATACCGGAAAATAAGAGAAAAATAATAAGGGAATTTTTAGAAATTTTTCGGGAATTTTTCGGAGCTCGTAGGGACGAGTTAGCGGGGATAAAAACAGGACCCCGGGAAGGCCTGTTTAGGCTACCCCGTTTTAAAGAAGAAATGCTTGATTTTCTTCCTTTTTCTTTATTCTTTTTCTTAAATTTTTCTTCGCCGTTTTCTTTCATTGCCGCGCGCCCGAAGCCTCACCCTTTGCCCTAACCGGCGTCCAGTGGTTTCTTAGCGATTTAAGCCGAGCGATTTCCCTTCTTCTTCTTCTCCTTTGCCCGAGCCGAACCCTCCTTCTTCCCTCATCTCTAGCGACGCTGCCCTTCTCCACACCGACGCCTCTGCCCTAGCCACCCAGCGCCGCACGATAGTGTCGACGTCGTGTTCTTCTTGGCCGATTCGCCTCCGTCGGCCACCAGATCTCGGTCCTTCTTTCGATTTGCCGCCGCGTGCCCTAGCCGAGCCTGCCGACACCGCTGCCTCTCTGGACCGGAGCAGAGTTGCCTGTGCATTGTCTTGTTGACCGCCGTCGATTCCCTGGCGCCAGCCGTGCCCTAGATCTACCGCCGGCCGCAACTCACAGAGCCGACCGTCGTCCCTCTATGCCCTAAAGCCGGCAGACGACCGCCTCCCCTGCGCTACTGCCGTCTCTTGACCCGAGCAGTGTTGTCCTCAGCCCTAGTTCTCCGGCCGACTCCTCCTCCTTCCCGAGCCACACCGTGCCCTAGATTTGGACCACAACCGACCCCCATACAGCGCTGTGCCCTAGCTTGAAACCGTCGGCCACAGTTCGATCTCCCCGGTGATCACTTTTGTTACTGTCCCTGCTGTTCCCTAGCGCCGATAGAGAGAAAACCAGAGGAAGAACTTGGCTTCGTGCAGGTAAGGCATATTTGGGTATTAGATTTTGACTGGGATGCTGACACATAGGGAATAGTAGTTCTTTGCAGGGTAGGCAACAGAACTGTGGCAACAATAGTTCCGGCAAGCAAATTTTTGACAGCAACTCTAGTTGGTCATGGATTAACAGGAGAGGTTTCGGATTGAGGGTAAGGAGTTGATTGTTTCTTGCTGTAGCTTAAATCCAATTTGTATCTAAGGGTTGATTAGGGATTAGAAAACTAACCCTAATTAACCGTTGGGTTTAGTTTGGGTAGATTGAGATTTATGGTTTAGGGGTTTTCCCTAAAATTGTTCTTAAAGATTTTTATTTGGCTATTCATTTAATTTGTAGCTAAATAAAAATGTATGTTTGGTATTACAGGACTTTGACGCGAGACGAGTATCTCGGAGTCGGAATTTGACCTTTCTTTTGTCGGAGGCGGGTACTTTGACTTATGTCTTTTGATATGCATAATAATGTGTTTAACATATAGCATGATTGTGTTTTCCATTTGTTTCGGTTGGTCACTACATGATCTATTACATATTTGCTTGTTTACTCGTTATGCACTGCATGTTACTATTTACCTGATCATACATGCTTTAGGTAGTGACCCAACCATATGATACATTATGTTCAGGACCTAGGGTTTATTTGATACCCTATCTGTTTGTGTACCTTCCATCTGATACATTGACTTGTGGTACACCTTTTATTTATGTATGGATCATGCTATGCTATTTGTGATATTGCCATGTTTATGTTAGCTAGAGCCCTAGAGCCAATCATTTGATGATTGTATTTTGGACTTATTGTATCATATTCTATATAAATAAAGGCATTTGATTTTTGGTTATTATACTTACTTGTATTGGTGCCAAATAAACTAAGTATAATTACGTCCTTAAGTAGAAGGTTCTCACCTATATCAATCGGTTAGTTGAACCGATAGTGAGATGATATAGGGAACACTTCTCTTAATCATTCCTAGTCGAGTATTAACATTCAGGGACAATGTTAATGCAATAAGACTAGCATGTAGGTCAACTCGATGACTTGATCTCACAAGTCATGGATATAGAGATATCAAGTTGACACATGGGTATGCATTGAAGAATGTATACTGAATGACCCGCCATGAGAAAGTATCATGGATCGTTATATGAGTGTCATATACTTTCTCATGTGGCTATTAGTATGACTACTAGTCCTTAGACCTGAAGTCACCATGGTTCCCTACATAAGGAGTTATGTACTTTGGTTTCGTCAAACGTCACCCGTAACTGGGTGGACTATAAAGGCGATTACTGGGTATGTAACAAATTATGCGGAGGGATGTGAGTGATGTAGATGGGATCTATCCTCCTATATGGGGAGAGACATCGGTATTCTTGATAGAGTGAGACCACGAAGTGCATGGTCATGCCCAAATGAGTCAATATGAGATATTGAGCTCATTTGATTGAGTGTGTCTACTTGGAGTTCAAGATTTAGATTGATTAGAGGATGACACGGTCTATGCCTCACATTGATCAATCTAGATGTCTAGGATAGAAGGACACTTGTCATATATTGTGAGGAGTCACAATTAGTAGTCACAAGGTGATGTTGGATCTCAACATTCTTGTAACTTAGGTAGTAATGATGTATTGCTAGATACCGCTCATTACTTATGTTTCTAAATGAGTTTAGGGGCATTGCCAACGTTACAAGAACCTATTGGGTCACACACAAAGAACAAGTGGATGGAGATTAGGTTCATATGATGAACCAAGAGGATTAGATTCATTTGATGAATCAAATTGGATTAAGAGTAATCCTAATTGGGCTAATTGAGTTGGACTCAAGTTGATTCATGTGTTCAATGAGTCTAATTTAGATTATGACTCATTGAATCAATTTAATTAAATGAATTAGATTCATTATATGAAATTGGCTTGAATTAAATGGTTGGATTTGATCAATCATGAGAGAGATTAAGTCAAGTTTGACTAGACTTGAGAGAAAGATGAAGGGTCAAGTTTGACTTGACTTTATGCCACCTCATTGGTGAGTTGGCATTACGTGGACCAATGATGATGCTCCACATCATGATAGTTACTTAAGTGAAGTGCCACCTCATGGGAGTTACCAAGAGTTGTGACTCTTGGTATCCCATGGAGGTTACAAACCACTTAATTAGATGAAAAGAGTTTCATTTTTGCAAGTGTAACTCTCATTCAAGTGATCTTCCTCCTCCTAAGCTCTCTTCTTGCTCCTTCTCTTCTCTTGGTCGTGGGTTTCAAGCAAGGGAGAATAAAGGAGAGTGAATCTAATCCAAGAAGAAAGGTTAGTGAAAGTCACATAGAGATTTTAGAGGAGTGTGTTCTCTTCTTTTCCTTTTCTCTTCTTCCAATCCTACCCGAGAGCCCTAGAGAGTGCTAGCACACTTGTGGTGCTCTCTTCTCCATCCTTGAGTGTTAGAGAACACATCTTGTTCGTGTGGATATCACTAGAGAGTTGTCTACGTTGACTACTTCGAGATCCGGCGTACCATTGGACGAGCGGGATTTGCGAGGGCACGCTTCAAAGGTATAAAATGTTTTTCCTTTGTAGATCTACTGTAGATCATAGTTTTAAACTCGTACTCGTATTTTTGAATGTTTTTCTTCGCACGAGATCCAGTGGCATGGGTGATTCGGGGTTTTCGCGACGCGAAAAAGAGGTTTTCGTGGCCCGAAAAACCCAACAGTGGTATCAGAGCCACGTGCGAAGCTTGTACGAGTTTAGTTTTTGTGTTTATGACAAAAATTCAGTTCTGTGATAATCTGTAATTTTATGGTTTTTAGAGTTTTTCTGTGTATTTTTCTCGTAGAAGTGAAGCACAAGTGTTTCGGCACTTGTAGGCTTCGACTACCGAGAAGAATTTTCTAAAATGGCAAAGTTTCGCCCAAAAATTTTTTGGGACAGTGGGCTTAGGCGCTGTTAGATCACAAAGGAACCCTCGCAATGGTTAGATCGCGGGTAGGGGCGCTGCCCCTGGCCCCGAAAAGGGATTCATTCCGCGATTGTGCACGAAAACGCTAAACGGGACCGGCGGGAAAAATTTACTCATAACATTGTAAAAATTATGAAAATTATAGAAAATTATGAAAAATATATAATTTAGAATTATATATTAATTTTGTGATAGTCATGGCCCAAAAGACCCAATTGGATTGGAATAAATGTGTTGTAATTCATAATACGGCCTGCGTGCCGTTATGTGATGTGCGTGCTGTATTTATTTAATTTGTATTTTGATTCGCGACCTGCGCGTCGTGCCTTCTATTTTATTCTTGTTTTAAATTAGATTTAGACTCGAATGTAACTCGAGTTTCTAAAATTGTAATGTACAAAATTGGAGCGGTGGAAGATCCACTCGAGACGGAGTTACGAGGAAGGCGCGAGCAACACAAGGTGGTCAAAAGGAAGGAGCTTGAGAAGCTATTAACCTTAGGTTGACCATCTGATCTTCTCATTGGCTTGAGAAGATCGTAGTAGGGCCATGACATAATCACAAAATTTAATTAATTGCTTGTGTATATATGATGCATGTTTAAGTAATTAATTAGTGCCTAGCGATTAAATTAGATCTAAATCATGCACATGATGCACTCTTCGATTAGATTAGATCTATCGAGTATATGATACGCATTATCATTTAGATTAGATCTAAAATGCATCAACTCGTAATGCCTACCATGCCGTGATACCTACCACTACCTTGATCGCATGTTGTTGTTGAATCTGCCAAAGCAGACCAACACATACTATCTTGGTAGGGTACGGAGGGACAATCTTGGTCCCGCCTATCAACGCATGGGTGAGTACAACTCAATTAGTTTGAGTATTCCTAGTTTACTCGGTTGGATCGAGTACAACTATAGGCATTCTTCCAACGGTTGGAAAGGTAGGTCAAAATCACGTTTATATTAACTCTCGGGCGTATTAGCCAAAGCTAACTCGAGTTTTAATATCAATGTGGATCTTGATCCTATAAACAAGAGTTGCATAGAGATGTAATTGGTAATCGTTACCTACCGATCATACTAAGTCTTGGGCGTATTAGCCAAAACTAACTCAAGGGTTAGTATGATGTGGATCTTGTCCCACATGAATTATAGAATTCAGTGGGAGCATCATTTTGTCAAAGGCCTAATTAAATGATTAAGAATATGATACTTATTTCTGCATTTATTTCTGTTGTAGAATTGCCATGACGTCAAACACGAACATCTTCTCTCTGCGTTCTGTCCTTAAGAAGGACAAGCTCAACGGAGCAAATTTCCTGGACTGGTACAGGAATCTGAGAATAGTTCTCACCCAAGAACATAAACTGTACGTTCTGGAGCAGCCCATTCCGGAGGCTCCTCTTGCCACTGCTACGCGAGCAGACCGAGATGCTTACGAGAAGCATCAAGATGACACATTAGATGTGTCCTGTCTTATACTCGCGACCATGAACTCTGAGCTTCAGAAGCAACATGAGTTGATGGGCGCTTACGATATGATTGAACATCTTTGTCACCTATATCAAAGACAAGCAAGACACTAGAAGAGGAACTCCAAAGAATACTTGGAAGACCTTACGAAGAAGAGAAATAAGATTTATACTTCAGGTATACATGTTATAGAAGTCAACCTCTCTATTTCTTCATCGTGGGTATTAGATACCGGATGTGCTTTGCACATTTGTACTAATGTACAAGCGCTGAGAAATAGCAGGGCATTGACGAAGGGTGAGATAGACCTACGAGTAGGCAATGGAGCACGGGTTGCTGCTATTGCTGTAGGAACTTACCATCTATCTCTGCCCTCTGGGCTTGTATTATAATTAGATGATTGTTGTTATGTGTTTGCCTTAACAAAGAACATTATATCTGTTTCTTGTTTAGACAAGAAAGGTTTTTCGTTTATAATAAAGAACAAATGTTGTTCCGTCTATTTAAACGAAATGTTCTATTGTAGTGCACCTCTGATGAACGGACTCTATATTCTAGACCTTGAGAGCCCTATTCATAATATAAATACCAAGAGGTTCAAGTCAAATGACATGAACCAAACCTACCTCTGGCACTGTCGCTTAGGTCATATAAATAACAAGCGCTTATCCCATCTCCATAAGGATAGTTTGCTGGACTCATTTGATTTAGAATCATATGAGATATGTGAGTCATGCCTACGAGGCAAGATGACCAAGACTCCATTTAGAGGGCACAGCGAAAGAGCGACTAATTTGTTAGAACTCATACATAGTGATCTATGTGACCCTTTCAATGTCGCTGCTAGAGGCGGTTATAGGTACTTCATCACATTTACTGATGACTTCAGTAGATATGGTTATGTGTACTTGATGACACATAAGTCTGAATCCTTTGAAAAGTTTAAAGAATTCAAGAATGAAGTACAGAACCAGCTTGGCAAGAGTATTAAGATACTTCGATCCGATCGAGGTGGAGAATACCTTAGCCATGAGTTCCGTGACTATCTAGCTGAGTGTGGGATTCTAACTCAACTCACTCCTCCTGGAACACCACAGTGGAATGGTGTATCCGAAAGGAGGAATCGTACCCTATTAGATATGGTACGATCGATGATGAGTCACACAGATCTTCCGACATACCTTTGGGGCTATGCTCTAGACACGGTAGCTTTTATACTCAACTGAGTTCCATCCAAGGTCGTGATAAAGACACCATATAGGATATGGACTGGGAGAGATGCCCAGGTGTCTTTCATGAGGATTTGGGGTTGTGAGGCTTACGTTCGACGTCAAGTCTCAGACAAGTTAGGACCCAAATCTGACAAGTGCTACTTTATTGGATATCCCAAGGAAACTATGGGATATTACTTCTACATTCCCAGTCAGCACAAGGTAGTTGTGGCAAAGACTGGGGTCTTTCTAGATAGGGACTTTGTTTCTAGAAAGACTAGTGGGAGCGCGTTCGATCTTAAAGAAGTTCAAGATGCGAACAATAGCACTGATGCCTCGATGGAAGTTGAACTGGAATCACAAAGTGTTGTGGATGATGTTGTTCCATAAAGAGTTGAGGAACAACAACCAGTTCAAGTAGACATACCTCTTCGCAGGTCTGATAGGGTACATCGTCAGCCTGAGAGATACTCATTTCTCTTGTCTGACCATGATGACGTTATGCTCATAGAGGATGAGCCTACCACCTATCAGGAAGCTGTGATGAGACCAGATTCCGAGAAATGGCTAGAGGCCATGAGATCCGAAATGGAATCCATGTACACCAACCAAGTATGGACTTTGGTTGATCCACCTGAAGGGGTAAAACCCATTGGGTGTAAGTGGGTCTTTAAGAGAAAGACTGACATGGATGGACTTATCTATAAGGGTCGCTTGGTAGCTAAAGGTTTCAAGCAGATTCATGGTATTGACTATGATAAAACCTTTTCTCCAGTAGCGATGTTTAAGTCTATTCGGATCATGCTTGCTATTGCAGCTTACCACGATTACGAGATCTGGCAGATGGACGTCAAAACCGCGTTTCTGAATGGAAACCTACTTGAGGTTGTGTACATGACATAACCTGAGGGTTTTGTAGATCCAAAGCATACTAGCAGAGTATGCAAGCTGTATAGGTCCATTTATGGACTAAAGCAAGCTTCTCGGAGTTGGAATCTTCGATTCGATGATGCAATCTAATAGTTTGGTTTCATCAAGAACGAAGATGAGCCTTGTGTCTACAAGAAGGTTGTAAGGGATATAGTTGTCTTCCTCATATTGTATGTGGATGACATACTACTCATTGGGAAGGACATCCCTTTGCTTCAGTCTGTCAAGACCTGGCTAGGGAGTTGTTTCTCAATGAAGGACTTAGGTGAGACATCCCGCATTCTAGGGATACAGATCTATAGAGATAGATCTAAGAGATTGCTTGGCCTAAGTCAGAGTACATATATTGACAAGGTACTCCTTCGGTTTGCCATGCAGAACTCCAAGAAGGGATTTCTGCCGATATCACATGGAGTGAGTCTTTCGAAGACTCAAGGTCCCTCTTCTAGAGAGGTGAGATACCGCATGGATCAGATCCCTTATGTCTCAGCCATACGATTGATCATGTACGCCATGCTATGTACTCGACCTGATGTCTCGTATACTTTGAGCATGACGAGCAGATACCAGTCAGATCCAGGTGAAATTCATTGGATAACGGTCAAGAATATTCTTAAGTACTTAAGAAGGACTAAAGAATATTTCTTTATATATGGAGGCAATGATGAGCTAGCTGTAAAGGGTTACAGTGATGCTAGATTTCAGACCGACCACGATGACTATAGATCGCAGTCAGGGTTCATATTTTGCATTAATGGTGGTGCTGTGAGCTGGAAGAGTTCGAAGCAGGACACAGTAGCTGATTCTACGACAGAGGCCGAGTATATTGCTGCATTAGAGGCAACAAAGGAGGCAGTTTGGATTCATAAGTTCATCACTGAACTTGGGGTGGTTCCTAGCATTGCTGACCATATTGAGCTCTATTGTGACAACAATGGAGCTATAGCACAGGCGAAGGAACCTCGCTCACACCAGCGGACCAAACACATACTACGGCGCTTCCATCTCATTCGAGAGATCATTGAGAGAGGAGATGTGAAGATTTGCAGAGTACCTACATAGGCTAACATCGCAGATCCCTTGACCAAGGCTTTGGCACAGAGGAAGCATGATGGTCACACTAGGTCATTGGGGCTTAGAGCCTACACTGATTGGCACTAGTGCTAGTGGAAGATTGTTAGCTAGAGCCCTAGAGCCAATCATTTGATGATTGTATTTTGGACTTGTTGTATCATATTCTATATAAATAAAGGCATTTGGTTTTTGGTTATTATACTTACTTGTATTGGTGCCAAATAAACTAAGTATAATAATGTCCTTGAGTATAAGGTTCTCACCTATATCAATCGGTTAGTTGAACCGATAGTGAGATGATATAGGGAACACTACTCTTAATCATTCCTAGTCGAGTATTAACATTCAGGGACAATGTTAATGCAATAAGACTAGCATGTAGGTCAACTCGATGACTTGATCTCACAAGTCATGGATATAGAGATATCAAGTTGACACATGGGTATGCATTGGAGAATGCATACAGAATGACCCACCATGAGAAAGTATCATGGATCGTTATATGAGTGTCATATACTTTCTCTTGTGGCTATTAGTATGACTACTAGTCCTTAGACCTGAAGTCACCATGGTTCCCTACATAAGGAGTTATGTACTTTGGTTTCGTCAAACGTCACCCGTAATTGGGTGGACTATAAAGGTGATTACTGGGTATGTAACAAATTATACGGAGGGATGTGAGTGATGTAGATGGGATCTATCCCTCCTATATGACAAGAGAGACATCGGTATTCTTGATTGAGTGAGACCACGAAGTGCATGGCCATGCCCAAATGAGTCAATATGAGATATTGAGCTCATTTGTTTGAGTGAGTCTACTTGGAGTTCAAGATTTAGATTGATTAGAGGATGACACGGTCTATGCCTCACATTTCTCAATCTAGATGTCTAGGATAGAAGGACACTTGTCATATATTGTGAGGAGTCACAATTAGTAGTCACAAGGTGATGTTGGATCTCAACATTCTTGTAACTTGGGTAGTAATGATGTATTGCTAGATACCGCTCATTACTTATGTTTCTAAATGAGTTTAGGGGCATTGCCAACGTTACAAGAACCTATTGGGTCACACACAAAGAACAAGTGGATGGAGATTAGGTTCATATGATGAACCAAGAGGATTAGATTCATTTGATGAATCAAATTGGATTAAGAGTAATTCTAATTGGGCTAATTGAGTTGGACTCAAGTTGATTCATGTGTTCAATGAGTCTAATTTAGATTATGACTCATTGAATCAATTTAATTAAATGAATTAGATTCATTATATTAAATTGGCTTGAATTAAATGGTTGGATTAGATCAACCATGAGAGAGATTAAGTCAAGTTTGACTTGACTTGAGAGGAAGATGAAGAGTCAAGTTTGACTTGACTTTATGCCACCTCATTGATGAGTTGGCATTAAGTGGACCAATGATGATGCTCCACATCATGATGGTTACTTAAGTGAAGTGCCACCTCATGGGAGTTACCAAGAGTTGTGACTCTTGGTATCCCATGGAGGTTACAAACCACTTAATTAGATGAAAAGAGTTTCATTTTTGCAAGTATAACTCTCATTCAAGTGATCTTCCTCCTCCTAAGCTCTCTTCTTGCTCCTTCTCTTCTCTTGGTCATGGGTTTCAAGCAAGGGAGAATATAGGAGAGTGAATCTAATCCAAGAAGAAAGGTTAGTGAAAGTCACATAGAGATTTTAGAGGAGTGTGTTCTCTTCTTTTCCTTTCTTCTTCTTCCAATCCTACCCGAGAGCCCTAGAGAGTGCTAGCACACTTGTGGTGCTCTCTTCTCTATCCTTGAGTGTTAGAGAACACATCTTGTTCGTGTGGATATCACTTGAGAGTTGTCTACATTGACTACTTCGAGATCCGGCGTACCGTTGGACGATAAGGATTTGCGAGGGCACGCTTCAAAGGTATAAAATATTTTTCCTTTATAGATCTACTGTAGATCATAGTTTTAAACTCGTACTCATATTTTCGAATGTTTTTCTTCTCATGAGATCCAGTGGCATAGGTGATTCGGGGTTTCCGCGACACGAAAAAGATGTTTTCGCGGCCCGAAAAACCCAACAGTTTAGTGTCATGCATCATCTTGCATGATTGCTTATTGTGCGATTGTCTGCTTCATTATTGTTGAGCACATCGCCAGTTACATGTATCTATACACACCACCACTCATGGGTTAGTGGTATATCAGACAGGTGTGTGGCAGTTCTGCTGTTTGGCTCCGTTGGTCTGGTGAGTCAGCGTGGTAGCCGACAGACAGTTCCGCTCTGTTTGGCTCCATTGGTTTAGTGTAGCAGCGTTGTAGCCGGCAGGTAGTTGGACTTTGTTTGGCTCTGTTGGTCTGCTCATGGGTAGTGTGACTCAGCATAGTAGCCGGCAGAGAGTCCTCCCCGTCATCGTGTACCGGGAGATAAGAGCATTGCGCTCCCCCATTTATTATTCCGGGGTAGGAGTATGTGTGTACTCCGACAGCATCCCATCCACTCAGTCACTCATCAGGAGCACCGATGTCAGAGTGCACTGTTGTCACAGCCCCTACCCACTCGGACTCACCATTGTGTGTGAGATGGCTGACTGGCGTCAGGGGTGACCATGTCCTTGGCGTCATATGCATGATGCATTTATTGTTTGTGTTTGCTGCATTTTCTTGCTGCATTTATTTGGATGCATATGATTGACATGCATACAGGGTTATGACACTCTCGGTCTGACGACCCAGTTATCTTTATACCTTGGTCCTGGTTAGTACAGTTTCTCCTGTTTTTGTTTTAGTTGCATTTATTCTTCTCGTATTCAGGAGACTGTACGCATGATTAGTGTTGTCTGTTATTTACTTTATTATGCATATCAGTTGTACCTGCTGAGTGTTGGACTCACCCCGCCTCCATTGTTGTTATATTTTTCAGGTTGAGGCTGTCCGGAGCAGTTTTAGTCGCTAGTCCCCATCTGCACGTAGTGCTAGTCCTCTACTGGTCTTGAGTTGTTATTTTATCTTAGTTTCTCTATCAGACTTTGTTTTTATTCTTGTATTGTTTTACTTATGGATATTGTATGGATTCTTATCGTTAGATGGTTTTAGGTGTTTGGATATGTTTTACTACATGCCTGCCTGGACGGCAGAAGAGGTGAGTTGATCTTATTGTCGGATTTGAGCTTTACGAGTGTAGTTAAGTAGGGTTGTTTTTGAGTCCTATTTCTGCTTCAGTTTGTTATATATTAAACTGCGTGGAATGTCTATGTGTTATATTTTATTTTTGTTATTATTCTAGCCGCATTTGGCTGAGGTATATAGTGATTGTAGAAAGTTTCAGATTGTCCGCCGTACAAGGGAGGTGCTGCCGAAATTTCTTCGGACAGGGACTCCTCCGGGGCGTGACAATTTATTTGGTATCAGAGCTTAAGTTTTATGATCATTTTTTTCGTATTTTGGATAGCTGGTATAACCTGATACCAATTGATATGGTATCAGAGCACCAAAGTTTGGCGATACTTGTTGGGTTTTCATGTGTTGGATTTTCGAGATTTGTCTGATACCAATTTATTGGTATCAGAGCAGGGTGTGATACCTGCTTTTAGTATTCTGGATATGTTGTGCTAGCCCTAGTTTGCGAGTCAAACTGGATAGTTATTTTGGTTGCACGGGTTTTCCATTACGTATATGTTTTGGAATTTCGTTTTGGATTTATATGGATTTTCGGTGATTTTCTTGTACGGAATTCCGAGGTCAATTTAGGGACTGGACAGCGACGGAACATCTCCAGACAGCAATTAGGTATGATGTTATTTTGGTAATTGTTGATACTTGTAGTAATATCTGTCATATAATTTAATAGATATGAGGCGATCTACGCGTTTTGCTGCGAGACGTGGTGCTGGACGACCACGTACGAGGACCGCGGGATCTCTGGATATGCCAGAGATGCCGACTGTTGATGAGACTGTCAGTCAGGGACAGACTCAGCATATCGCGGGCGTGTCGGGCTCTCAGACCCCGATGGCTCCCTTAGAGGTACCTACCTCAGCTGCACCGACAGTATCCACCCCTACTGTATTTCCAGTACCACCAGGGGTACCATTGGCATACCCGACAACAGCTCCAGCCTTGCCTATGGCATATTCGGCACCACTGCCACCTGGGCCTACAGTGTACCCGACACCAACGACACCTATGCTCCCAGTACATACGGCGTACCCAGCAGCACCTGCATTAGGGATACCGACTGCTCCACATTCGGTACCATTACCTACTGTACCTCCAGTCGCAACCACCTATGTTCACCCTACAGTGCCACCGACAGCATATGCTCCAGTTTACCCAGCAGCACCGGGAGTACCTCCTCCGGTTTAAGCAGTGGTACCACCTGTAGCACCATCTCCAGTGGTTCCGCCAGTCACGACAACCGTTCCGACACACCTCACTGACTTTGTCGCGGCACGAGCCAGGATTCCAGTGTTGGCAGAGTCGATTCACACTCTTCCGAGGAGGCCGAGATCCGAGTGTGGCTCTGTCCTGGATTGAGACTATGGAGCGGACCTTCTTCTATATGGCTTGCTCCGAGTGGGAGAAAGCAGAGCTGGCTGCTTTTCATTTACGGGACGCGGCCGACACCTGGTAGCTTACCCAGCGTTCCATCATCGGTGAGCAGAACATCACTTGGGCCAGATTCAGAGAGGCTTTTGAGAGCCGTTTCTTTCCACGAGCTTATCAGATGGCTCGCCGGCAGGATTTCCTGAGTCTGCGACAGAACAATCGGACAGTGACTGAGTATAATGCAGAGTTTGATAGATTGGCCAGATTTTGTCCAGAGCTTGTTGCGGAGGACAGTTCGCGTATGCAGCAGTTCATTCAGGGGTTGGATGGACATTTGCAAGTAAGACTTGCCGGTCTTGGTACCACTTCCTATCTGGAGACTTTAGACAGAGCCCTATTGATTGAGTCAACGCAGCAGAGAGCGTTTCCAGACAGGAAAAGGAATAGCCGGGTCAGACATCTGGGCAGATCCAGCAGCCTCAGGCTACACCACCGTAGAGCAGGCGTAGTCGGTCAGATCAGGGTACATCTGGGGTAGCACGTAAGCCTCAGAAATTAGGACAGTCTTCTTCAGGACATTTTCGGTCTCCCCAGCAGAATCGGAAACAACCCGCCAGCGACATTCGTTGTTTCAGATGTGGGTCCAGAGATCATGTCACCTCAGCCTGCTCACTGGGGCAGTCAGTTTGCTTTTATTGCAAACTGCCTGGGCACCAGAGCCGAGATTGTCCGCAGAAGACTCAGCATATGACTTCCGGAGGGTATGATCATGGAGGACAGTCCAGTCAGTCCGGAACTTATCGAGGAGGGCGAAGAGCCCAACCTTCGCATGGCCAGTAGCGGAGTGCTTCACCTGCAGTAGCTGCATTTGGCATGCTTGGACAGGAGTACTCCAGTGCTTCCATAGCACCATAGAGTTTTGTTCCGGGACTTTATTATCCGACGCAGGGGCAGTATCAGATGTAGTCTCAGCCTTTAGGCCAATACCAGATTCAGTCCCAGCCAGCTGCACAGTCTCAGTCGCCGTCCTCTCAGTCTTCTCTGGCACATTATCCTACACCGCCTCAGTGGCAGGCTTCTGCCCTGCCGCAGCAGCCGCTGGCAGCGTTACCCCCTCCTCCTCCGCTAGAGACTGGTCATATACATGCGATTACTAGAGAGGATGCGCAGCTAGCCGACAAATCCATTTTTCGCGGTATGATTTCCATTTATGCATTTTTCGCTGATATATTGATTGATACTGGTAGTTTGCATTCTTTTATATCCCATACCTTTATGCGGGAGATTGGTAGATTACCTACTTTTAGACTACAGCGATTGACCGTCTCCCTACCATCCGGTGATACTTTAGACGTCACCCAGGAGGTCAGAGGTTGCCCATTAGACTTTGGCAACATGATACTTATGGTAGATCTTTTAGTATTGGAGATGGTCGAGTTTGATATCATTCGTGACATGGATTGACTATCAGTATATCATGCTACCGTTGATTGCCAGAAGAGGGTGGTCACTTTCCGGCATCCGAACCAACCTCGTGGGATTTCACTGGCATCGGAGATGACGACATCTCGATCATTTCGGCGATTCAGGCTCAGAAGCTGCTGTCACATGGTTGTCAGGGTTTTCTGTTATCTTTGATCAGTACTGAGGACAGCAATAGTTCGCAGCTCTCCAAGGTTCCTGTAGTTCGGGAGTACCCAGATGTATTTCCAGAGGAGTTGCCAGGTTTGCCTCCCAGAAGGCAAGTCGAGTTCGCTATTGAGCTGATTCCAGGGACCGCACCGGCATCGAAAGCTCCTTATCGTGTGGCACCAAAAGAGTTGAACGAGCTGAAGGTTCAACTCCAGGAGCTTTTCGATAGGGGATTTATTCGCCCTAGTGTTTCTCCATGGGGTTCTCCGGTATTATTTGTCAAGAAAAAGGACGACACCATGAGGTTATGTATTGACTACAGATAGCTGAATGCAGTGATCGTCAGAAATAAATATCCTCTACCATGGATCAAGGATTTGTTTGATCAGCTCAGAGGTACTTCAGTGTATTCTAAGATTGATCTGCGATCCAGATATCATCAGCTGAGAGTCAGAGACTCTGATATTCAGAAGATAGCTTTCCGTACCAGATACGGTCATTATGAATTTTTGGTAATGCCATTTTGGCTTACCAATGCTCCAGCGGTGTTTATGGACTTGAAGAACCGCATCTTTCTGGAGTATCTGGATTAGTTTGTTATCATTTTCATTGATGACATATTGGTCTACTCGCATTCAGAGGAGGAGCATGCACAACATCTTCGTATAGACTTGGAGATTCTTAGACGACATCAGCTGTACGCGAAGTTCAACAAGTGTGCATTCTGGCTATCCTCAGTCAGTTTTCTGGGACATGTGGTCTCGAGTAGAGGTATTTTAGTAGACCCTCGGAAGATCGAGGCTGTGACCAATTGGGAGCATCCGAAGTCAGTTCAGGTGATCCACAGTTTTCTGGGATTGGCCGGATATTACCGATGTTTTGTCGAGGGTTTCTCGCGTATTGCTATGCCGCTGATACGCCTTACCAGGAAAGGCGTGAAGTTTATGTGGTCCGAGGATTGTGAGACCAGCTTTTAGAAGCTGAAGCAGAGATTAGTGTCGGCTCCAGTTTTGGTTTTACCTTCTGGAGAGGACGGATTTGTACTCTACACTGACGCTTCTCTACAGGGTTTGGGTGCTGTTCTGATGCAGCACGGCAGAGTAGTCTCTTATGCTTCTCGTCAGCTGAAGGAGCATGAGAAGAACTACCCAGTTCATGACATGGAGTTAGCCGCCATCTTATATGCTTTGAAGATTTGGCGTCATCATCTATACGGTATTACATTTGAGATTCTCACTGATTATAAGAGTCTCAAATATATTTTCACTCAGAAGGAGCTTAATCTCCGGCAGAGGAGATGGATGGAGTTCCTGAAGGATTACGATTGTACCATTAGCTACCACCCGGGAAAAGGTAATGTGGTTGCAGATGCACTCAGCAGGAAGTCCAAAGGGACTTTGGCTTGCCACCGAGTTTCAGTTACAGACTTGGTTCAGGATTTCTCTGAGTTAGATCTTGAGGAGCAGGGACCGACAGAGCAGGGTATTCTGGTTACCATGGTTGCTCAGTCGTCGATCAGGACGAGGATCCGAGAGGCGCAGGCTGGTGATCAACATTTGCAGTTCATTAGTAGTGAGATAGCTTCCGGGCAGTAGACCGAGTTTACACGAGATGAGGAGGGTATTATGTACTTCCGAGGCATATTATGCGTACCTCAGTCTCATCCGGTCTTACAGGAGCTACTCCAGGAGGCTCACCGCTCTCGATTTGCGATTCATCCAGGCGGGACTCGTATGTATCGAGACATGAGGTGTTCTTATTGGTGGAACGACATGAAGAAAGACATCGCGGATTTCGTAGCTAGATGTCTTGTTTGTCAGCAGGTGAAGGCTGAGCACCAGAGACTTGCCGGGTTATTTCAGCGGATTCCTATTCCTGAGTGGAAATGGGAACATATCACTATGGATTTTGTAGTGGGATTGCCGATGACACGACGAGGTCATGACGCGATTTGGGTAATCGTTAATCGATTAACCAAATCCGCGCACTTCTTAGCGATTCGGAGGACTGATTCTCTGGACCGATTGGTAGATCTGTATTGTCGAGAGATCATCAGATTACATGGTGTTCCGTTGAGTATCATTTCGGATAGAGATTGTCACGCCCCGGAGGAGTCTCTGTCCGAAGAAATTTCGGCAGCACTTCCCCTGTACGGCGGACAATCTAAAACTTTCTACAATCACTATATCCCTCAGCCACATGCGGCTGGAATAATAACAGAAATAAAATATAACACACAGACATTCCACGCAGTTTAATATATAACAAACTGAAACAGAAATAGGACTCAAAAACAACCCTACTCAACTACACTCGTAAACTCAAATCCGACAATAAGATCAACTCACCTCTTCTGCCGTCCAGGCAGGCATGTAGTAAAACATATCCAAACACCTAAAACCATCTAACGATAAGAATCCATACAATATCCATAAGTAAAACAATACAAGACTAAAAACAAAGTCTGATAGAGAAACTAAGATAAAATAACAACTCAAGACCAGCAGAGGACTAGCACTACGTGCAGATGGGGACTAGCGACTAAAACTGCTCCGGACAGCCTTAACCTGAAAAATATAACAATAATGGAGGCGGGGTGAGTCCAACACTCAGCAGGTACAACTGATATGCATAATAAAGTAAATAACAGACAACACTAATCATGCGTACAATCTCCTGAATACGAGAAGAATAAATGCAACTGAAACAAAAATAGGAGAAATTGTACTAACCAGGACCAAGGTATAAAGATAACTGGGTCGTCAGACCGAGAGTGTCATAACCCTGTATGCATGTTAATCATATGCATCCAAATAAATGCAGCAAGTAAATGCATCAAACACAAACAATAAATGCATCATGTATATGACGCCAATGACATGGTCACCTCTGACGCCAGTCAGCCATCTCACACACAATGGTGAGTCCGAGTGGGTAGGGCTGTGACAACCGTGCACTCTGACATCACTGCCCCTGATGAGTGACCGAGTGGATGGGATGCTGTCGGAGTACACACATACTCCTACCCCGGAATAATAAATGGGGGAGCGCAATGCTCTCATCTCCCAGTACACGATGACGGGGAGGACTCTCTGCCGGCTACTATGCTGAGTCACACTACCCATGAGCAGACCAACGGAGCCAAACAAAGTCCAACTGCCTGCCGACTACAACGCTGCTACACTAAACCAACGGATCCAAACAGAGCGGAACTGTCTGCCGGCTACCACGCTGAGTTACCAGACCAATGGAGCCAAACAGCAGAACTGCCACACACCTGTCTGATATACCACTAACCCATGAGTGGTGGTGTGTACAGATACATTTAACTGGCGATGTGCTCAACAATAATGGAGCAGACAATCGCACAGCATGCAATCATGCAAGATGATGCATGACACTAATCATGGCAATATCACAAATAGCATAGCATGATTCATACATAAATAAAAGGTGTACCACTAGTCAATGTATCAGATGGAAGGTACACAAACAGATAGGGTATCAAATAAACCCTAGGTCCTAAACATAATGTATCATATGGTTGGGTCACTACCTAAAGCATGTATGATAAGGTAAATAGTAACATGCAGTGCATAACGAGTAAACAAGCAAACATGTAATAGATCATGTAGTGACCAACCGAAACAAATGGAAAACACAATCATGCTATATGTTAAACACATTATTATGTATATCAAAAGACATAAGTCAAAGTACCCGCCTCCGACAAAAGAAAGGTCCAATTTCGACTCCGAGATACTCGTCTCGCGTCAAAGTCCTGTAATACCAAACATACATTTTTATTTAGCTATAAATTAAATGAATAGCCAAATAAAAATCTTTAAGAACAATTTTAGGGAAAACCCCTAAACCATAAATCTCAATCTACCCAAACTAAATCTAACGATTAATTAGGGTTAGTTTTCTAATCCCTAATCAACCCTTAGATACAAATTTGATTTAAGCTACAGCAAGAAACAATCAACTCCTTACCCTCAATCTGAAACCTCTCCTGTTAATCCACGGCCAACTAGACCTTCTGTCGAAAATTTGCTTGCCGGAACTATTGTTGCCACAGTTCTGTTGCCTACACTGCAAAGAACGACTACTCCCTATGTGTCAGCATCCCAGTCAAAATCTAATACCCAAATATGCCTTACCTGCACGAAGCCAAGTTCTTCCTCTGGTTTTCTCTCTGCCGGCGCTAGGGAACAGCAGGGACAGTAACAAAAGTGATCACTGGAGAGATCGAACTGTGGCCGATGGTTTCAAGCTAGGGCACAGCGCTGTATGGGGCTCGGCTGTGGCCCAAATCTAGGGCACGGTGTGGCTCGGGAGGGAGGAGGAGTCGGCCTGAGAACTAGGGCTGAGGACAACACTGCTCGAGTCAAGAAGGCAGCGGCGTCGGCAGGCTCGGCTAGGGCACGCGGCGGCATCGGAGAAGGACCGAGATCTGGTGGCCGACGGTGGCGAATCGCCAAGAGAACACGGCGTGGTCAACAAGACAACGTATAGGCAACTCTGCTCTGGTCCAGAGAGGCAGCGACGTCGGTAGGCTCGACTAGGGCACGCGGCGGTAAATCGGAAGAAGGACAGAGATCTGGTGGCCGACGGAGGCAAATCGGCCAAGAAGAACACAGCGTCGACACTGTCGTGCGGCGCCGGGTGGCTAGGGCAGAGGCGTCGGTGTGGAGAAGGGCAGCGTCGCTAGAGATGAGGGAAGAAGGAGGGTTCAGCTCGGGCAAAGGAGAAGAAGAAGAAGGGAAATCGCTCGGCTTAAATCGCTAAGAAACCACTCGGCGCCGGTTAGGGCAGAGGGTGAGGCTTCGGGCGCGCGGCAATGAAAGAAAACGACGAAGAAAAATTTAAGAAAAAGAATAAAGAAAAAGGAAGAAAATCAAATATTTTCTCTTTAAAACGGGGTAGCCTAAACAGGCCTTCTCGGGGTCCTGTTTTTATCCCCGCTAACTCGTCCCTACGAGCTCCGAAAAATTCTCGAAAAATTTCTAAAAATTCTGAAAAATTCCCTTATTAATTTTCTCTTATTTTCAGGTATTTTATATTCTCCCCCACTAATAAAAATTTGGTCCCCAAATTTCGTTATCTACCATCAGCAAGTACTAATAACAGATATAGAGTATAAATGTTGAACGGTAAATTAAATCACATACCTCAAGTGAAAAGATGGGGATATTGAGCTCGGATCGTATCCTCGAGATCCCAAGTAGCCTCCTCATCCGAATGATGCTGCCATCTGACTTTAACCAGCTGGATAGTCTTGTTCCGCAACTGACGCTCTTTCCGGTCCAGAATCCGTACCGAAATCTCCTTATAAGTAATGTCAGGCTGAACTAGAACTGGAGTATCTGTCAGCACATGCGTCGGGTCTAGCACGTATCTCCGCAACATAGATACGTGGAATACATCGTGGACGCCTGCCAGGGACGGTGGTAGTGCCAGTCGGTAAGCTACCGCTCCGATCCTCTCCAAGATCTCGAAAGGGCCAATGTACCGCGGAGCTAGCTTACCTCTGATGCCAAATCTCTTCACCCCTTTCGTGGGTGAAACTCGCAGAAATACATGGTCGCCAACAGAGAACTCTAGTGGTCTGGTCTCCGATCAGCATAACTCTTCTGCCGGTCCTGCGCCTCTGACATCCTCCGTCTGATAGTACGGACTAACTCTGCATCCTGCTAAACTCTTTGAGGTCCCAACATCTGGGCCTCTCCAACCTCATCCCAGAGGATGGGTGTCCGACAAGGTCTACCATACAACGCCTCAAACGATGTCATCATATATGCTTTGAAGATTTGGCGTCATCATCTATACGGTATTACATTTGGGATTTTCACTGATCATAAGAGTCTCAAATATATTTTCACTCAGAAGGAGCTTAATCTCCGACAGAGGAGATGGATGGAGTTCCTAAAGGATTACGATTGTACCATTAGCTACCACCCGGGAAAAGATAATGTGGTTGCAGTTGCACTCAGCAGGAAGTCCAGAGGGACTTTGGCTTGCCACCGAGTTTCAGTTACAGACTTGGTTCAGGGTTTCTCTGAGTTAGATCTTGAGGAGCAGGGACCGATAGAGCAGGGTATTCTGGTTACCATGGTTGCTCAGTCGTCGATCAGGACGAGGATCCGAGAGGCACAGGCTGGTGATCAGCATTTGCAGTTCATTAGTAGTCAGATAGCTTCCGGGCAGCAGACCGAGTTTACATGAGACGAGGAGGGTATTATGTACTTCCGAGGCAGATTATGCGTACCTTAGTCTCATCCAGTCTTACAGGAGCTACTCCAGGAGGCTCACCGCTCTCGATTTGCGATTCATCTAGGCGGGACTCGTATGTATCGAGACTTGAGGCGTTCTTATTGGTGGAACGACATGAAGAAAGACATCGCGGATTTCGTAGCTAGATGTCTTGTTTGTCAGTAGGTGAAGGCTGAGCACTAGAGACCTGCCGGGTTAATTCAGCGGATTCCTATTCCTGAGTTGAAATGGGAACATATCACTATGGATTTTGTAGTGGGATTGCCGAGGACACGACGAAGCCATGATGCGATTTGGGTAATCGTTGATCGATTAACCAAATCCGCGCACTTCTTAGCGATTCGGAGGACTGATTCTCTGGACCGATTGGCAGATCTGTATTGTCGAGAGATCATCAGATTACATGGTGTTCTGTTGAGTATCAATTCGGATAGAGATCCACGGTTTACGTCACGTTTCTGGCAGAGTCTGTAGCAGGCCTTGGGCACACAGCTCCGTTTCAGTACAACTCTCCATCCATAGACAGATGGACAGTCAGAGCGGACCATTCAGACTTTAGAGGACCTGCTGAGGTCATGTGTTATGGATTTCGGAGGCAGTTGGGAGGACCATCTGCCGTTAGTAGAGTTTGCTTACAACAACAGCTTTCATTCGGCTATCCAGATGGTATCAGAGCGACATTGTGACCGTGAGTGTGCCTGTGGCAGCAGCACCCAGGGCACCACCTAGCGAGGGAGATTCCAGGGCACCACCTGGTGTGATTCGTGGTTACACAACGAGGACGTTGTGTCTTTAAGTGGAGCTGATTGTAATACCCCGGTTCTGAGATTCTAGTTAAATATGGCTTAAAAGGTTAGATGGTACTATCCATATTACCAAGGTGCACCTTCCTTTTCGGAAGCCCAAACTTAAGAACTCCAAAGTTAAGTGTGCTTGGCTTGGAGAAATCTAAGGATGGGTGACCTCCTGGAAGTTTTCCAGGGTACGTGCGAGTGAGGACAAAGCACGCTGAAAGGACCTCAGGTGGTCTGTGGAGCTAGTCGTCAACCCGATGGGCAATTCTGGTGGCGTTCCCGGTTCGGTCCGGGTGGGGCCTGCCGGGGCCGGGGCGTTACATCCGCAGTCTTTGTCCCTCGGTCGTCGACCTTCTTGTTAGCTGCATCTCTTGCTCCCCGAGCAATCTTCCGCTCCGGCTTTCGTCCCTCAGAACCACTGCGCGCTTCCTTCTCGTCCGCCGGTGTACTCTTCCGCAGCGCCTCGTCCCTCGGACGCACAACGTGCCGTCCTTCTCGCTAGCTGTGTCTTCCGCTCGACTACCTATGCTCCTAAGCTCTTGCACACTTAGACACAAGGTTAGAAACAACGCAGGACCTAACTTAACTTGTTGATCACACCAAAACAATCTTGGGGTTCCAACAATCTCCCCCTTTTTGATGTGATTAATCCAAGTTAAGCTAGGGTCAAAACTAGACATAAAATTAAAACAAGTTATTGCAAAAATATGCAACAAAATTAAATTTCAAAAATTTTCAATTTTTAATTTTCAATTTCTACCTCCCCCTAGGCTTATACTAATTCTTCTCCCCCTTTGATCACAAAAAAATGGGGTTTCAAGAGAAAAAAAAAATCTAAGATGGGCTTATACTAAGTAGTTTCAAATTTTTTAGTTTCAGGAAAAAGTTTTTCAAATTTAAAAGATTGATTTTTGGGAATTTTTCTAAGTTAAAAAAAATCTTAAGTAAAAATATTTTTGAAATAAATTTTTAGAACTTTGAAAAAAAATCCTAATTAAAAATTTCACTTCGGCAAGAAGTATTTTTCTAAGTATAAAAATATTTTGAAAAAAATGTTTTAAAAAAAATTTGAAAGAATTAATTAATTATAATTTTAATGCTTTGACAGAAAGTTAATTAAACATTTATTTCAATATTTTGGCTTCCAGGTCGTGGTGAGGCACTAGACCTTCTTGGTTATTGGAGCAACAACCACTTCCTTAGACAAAGCGTCATAGAGAAATTCATTGTTTAACTTTCTCACTGAAAAGCGCTAATTTTAATTTTAAAACTTAGACTAAGCAAGATTTAGGAACCCAATAAAGGTTCCAGCCTACTGGATTGATTAAAAATTTCTTAGGGACATATTTTCTAGAGATATTCTTAATTTGTCCCGGATGATATCTATAATACCAATTTAAAATTTTAAATTTTCTAGAATTAGATGAGCATGCATGGTTTTTCAAATTATCTACTTGAATTTTCAAATCATTATTTTCAAGTTTCAATTTTTCATTTTCCAATTTTGATTTATCTAATTCTTCTAAAGGGAAGGATTTAGCTAAAATTATTTTTAAATTTCTTATTTCTTTTTCTAATTTATAGCAGTCTTTAGTTAATAACTTAACAAATTTATAAAGTTTATCGGGAGGAAGTGAACGCACCTGACTTACCTTGTCGAGTTCATTTTCTGTGTGTCCCCCTGAACTGCTGCTTTCTTCTGATGAAGCTCCCCCTTCATCGATGCTCTCGATGCTCATTTCGGAAGAGCTTGACTCGAAGTCGTCGTCTTGATGACTTGCCATTAGAGTAAGTCCGGAGAATGCCTCGACTTTTGACTCCGACGACGTATCGTCCCACGTCGCTTTTAGGGCTTTTCGCTTTTGGATAGGCTTCTTACCCTTTTCCTTGTTCTTGTTCTTCAGCTTGGGGCAATTGTCCTTGACGTACCCTTCTTCGTCGTAGTGGTAGCAGCGGATCGTCATTTTCTTCTTCCCCTGCGGATGGTTAGTAGATCTGGATTTACAAAGCTTCTTGAATCTTCTTACCATCATTACCATTTCCTCGTCATCGAGAGAAGATTCCGACTCTGGTTCGTCTCTCGAAGCTTTGAGGGCGACGTTGTTCTTGGGCTCCTTCATTCCAGCACATCTTGACTCATGCACTTCAAAAGTAGAAAAATATTCTTCTAACGAGATCGTTTCTAAATCTTTAGAAATATAAAAGGCATCTACTAGTGATGCCCATTTTGAATTTCTAGGAAATGAATTTCATGCGTACCTTAGCGAATCTCGGTTACTTACCGTCTCTCCGAGATTCGACAGTCCGGTGATGATCTCTTTGATTCTCGAGTGCAGGTGTGCGACTGTCTCGTCTTCTCCAAGTTACAGGCTGGTGAGCTGATTCCGAAGCAGATCTCTTCTGGCGAGCTTGGCTTTGGAAGTCCCTTCGGGCAGCTCGAGGAACTTTTCCCAAAGTTCCTTTGCCGAGTGGTAGTGTCTGATTCTGTTGACTTCTTGAGGTGGAAGAACGCTTAGCAGATGGTATTCTGCTTTGCCTTTCGTCACGAATTCAACCTGCTCCTTTTTTGTCCATTGACATTTTTCCTTACCATCTGGAGCTACAAAAACGGATTCCATTGTTAGAATTAATTCAAAGTCTGTGGTAAAAAATACCTGCATCAGATTCTTCCATGTAGCGAAATCTCCTCCATATTTCGGCGGGTGGATGCTTGGTCCGGCCATTATCTTTTCTCCGATTGGCGGTTAGTCCTCCTGAAGCGTCTTGGCTCTGATACCACTTGTAGGACCGTTGCAGCCGGCTAGAAGGGGGGGTTGGATAGCCTATAAAACTTAAAAACAAACCAACCCTTCTCGAACTCTTAGACTGACACTTGCATAAAATAAGAGAGATAAATAAAAGCAGAAAAGTAAAAGGTACACCGAGATTTACTTGGTTACAACCGGGAAGGTTGTTAATCCAAGAAAGCGTAGCACTAGTATCTCCTTCAGGCAGAGAAGCCTTTTACAGTAATGAAGCGCACAACAGAAGCTTAAAACAGAAAAGCGTACAAGTGTAGAAAGAATTCTTGAGTTCTCAGTTGAGTTGTAGAACTTCTGGACCAAGGCTATATTTATAGCCTTGGTCGGGGCACTTGGAAGGGTTCTGGGCGCCCTGGGGGGGATAAATTTTATCCCCCAACGTTCAGATCGAGTCAAAGCTCGATCTGGTCAATATTCAAGGTCCGGGCGCTCGGAAGGGTTCCAGGCGCCCCGGAGGGCTCCGGGCGCCCCGGAATGCTCCGGGCGCTCCTGATTGCTCCGGGCGCCCCATACACCAAAGTCAACAGACGTTGACTTTTTCATGCGGGACCTCTTCTCTGGTTCAGTCCCGCCTCGGTCCGGTTCTTCCGCTCTGGATCCGCTCGCTTGGGTGATCTCGGCAATCCGGAAAAGGGCTCACCCGAACCCAACTTCCGGTCTTCTCGAGTGTGCTTCCCTCCGGCTTCTCGTCCCTCCGAATTGCCGCGTGTTTCCTTCTCATCTGCCAGCGTACTCATCCGTAGTCTTCGTCCCTCGGTCGTCGACCTTCTCGCTAGCTGCGTATCTTGCTCCCCGAGCAATCTTCCGCTCCGGCTTTCTTCCCTCGGAACCACCGCGCGCTTCCTTCTCGTCCGCTGGTGTACTCTTCAGCAGCGCCTCGTCCCTCGGATGCACAGCGTGCCGTCCTTCTCGCTTGCTGCGTCTTCCGCTCGACTACCTGTGCTCCTAAGCTCCTGCACACTTAGACACAAGGTTAGAAACAACGCAGGACCTAACTTAACTTGTTGATCACACGAAAACAACCTTGGGGTTCCAACAATGACGTCCGAGATAAGAAGAGGAATACGATAGAAGATCGTGAGGTCTATAAGCTACAAAAGGTATAACTAGTTATTAGTTTCCGCATCAAAACTAGTTTTTTCTTTTGTTTTGATCTTGAAATACCAAACACAAGAGGTTAATGATTCTAGGCTATCGAATTTATGTTTCGATTTTGTGTTTCTTTTGTTTTTCGATATTGTGATTCGATTGTTTTTAATGGTTAAACCTAGGGTTACTAAAAGGAGATTAAATATTGAATTTCGTTGAGAGGCTTTGTCTAGGAAGTGGTGGATGATCCCATACCCAAGAAGGCCTAGTGCCTCGCCATGTTTAACCTAGAAGCCAATCTCTGAAATAAATATTTAATCAAATTTATAATATAGGTGGATTTGGATTAATAATGTTAAGCATCGTTTGTGATCCAAGTCTAAACCTCTAAGAATAGATAAGTTGAATTTGGAATCAATAATGTTAAGTTTTGTTTGTGATTCCAAATTTAATTTATAAAGAACACAATAGGTTGTTAGGAAAGGTTCATGACTTGTACAAAATTTTTGTACATAGGAACCGGTACGATATTCCGAGTAGCAACCAACAATTGGTATCAGAGCTAGGGTTTGCTTCTGTGTGTTTGGTTTTCAGTTTAATTATGCACATGTCATACATTATTTAGGCAGGATAATAGTAGGATATGCTAACTCTATGGTTGCAGACTCCAACTATTATGGCTTATAGTGATTGTGTGTGATTGGACCCTTGGACATGTCAAGGGCATTTTATGTGTGTGCATGATTGTATGTATTAAATACAGCCGGAGCTGTGTTAGTTTTAGGATTTTACATTTTTTGTTTCGATCTATATTACATGTACTTTCCCTTGTGGAATATAGGATCTATAAATGTAAAATTCTATTTTTGTCGCGGATCGTATCCTTGTGAGGCATGGTGCTGTTTGAGGACTAGAGATGCAACAGAAAAGGAAGCAAGGTAGATGCGGCGACTAGACCTGATTGCAGTGGCTAGAGATAGCAGCAGCTAGGGTTAGCAGCACACGGAGGATAGTGATGAAAGAAGTCATAATAGTTGGAAAATTAATTTCCATTTTTATTGCTTTTATTTACTGTGATGTGTGTGATGTGTGCTTGCATGGTTAAAATTCCTCACCTTAAATAACTAAGTGGGAGAGGGATTAGTAAATAAATTCCACGGTCTCCATTACTGGTTTGTAAGTGATGCAACAAACTTGCGTGTTGGCTCTGAGTGCCTCCCTCCACAACGGATGAGTTTGTTTACAGATCACTGGATCAAACTTCCTAAATGGATGATTATAGGAAATTATTTAAGAGTGTGTGATCTTCTCCAGCTGAAGGTGCATAATCCTATTTAATGGACTAAGTATCAAGTAATGGTATACACTTAGGTACATTTAATAGTATCCTCCCCAACGGAGTCACTGCTATTATTTGTGCGACAAAAGGAATACCAACTACTAATTTTATTTGTCATAAAGTTAGGATGACAAGAATAAAATTAATGGGTAAAACCTCCTCTTACAAATGTTTGATTTTAAATACGTCCACACTAACATGGCATGCAAAATTCACGGTGTTTTGAGGTGTTGGTAAATTTAAATAATATTGTTTGAGGAATCAATATTATTCTAAATTTAGAGTCTTGACCAAAAGTTTATTTTGTGATTCTTAGGATGACTTTCAACCCGCTGGCTATTATTCTGAAAGAGAACAAACTTACTGGTCCCAACTACATAGATTGATAATGAAACCTAGACATTGTCCTAACTGTTGAAGGATATAAGTTTGTACTATTAGAGGTCCGCCCTAATGTGCCTAATAGTGATTCTAGTGAATAGGAGATTGAGTATCATAAGAAATGTGTAAAGGCATATGAGATAGCGCGGTGTTACATTATGGCTTCAATGTCAAATGTACTGCAACATCAGCATCAGGACTTACCAACTGCTTATGACTTGATGAACAATCTCAAGGAACTCTTCAGACACCAGAATCGGGCTGTTAGGCAAGAGGCAATGAGAAAATTAATGACATCCACCATGTTAGAGGGGACACCCGTAAGGGATCATATCCTAAAGATGATGGCTTATTTGAACGAAATACAAATCCTTGGAGCTGAAATCGATGGGGAAACCTAGATCGCTATTATTCTCCAAATGCTACCCAAAAGTTTTGAGCAGTTCCGCCTGAACTACAACATGAACAAAAGGGTTTATACGTTGGCAGAACATCTGACAGAACTTCAGGCAATAGAAGGTATAATTCATCATAGTTCTCATATTCACTTTGCTGAAAATGTTTCTACTTCTAAGTCGAAAGGCAACAAGAAGAAGAAACAGGCTGGCTCAGCAAAGAAGGTGAATAGATCTCTAGGTACTAGACCAAAAGCTGGAGTGAAGAAGCCAAAGGGCAAGTGCTTCATCTGCAAGCAGTCGGGACATTGGAAGGCAGACTGTCCTCGTAGGAGAGAGAACAATAAAGGTATATCTTATTCTCTAGTAGTTGAAACATGTTTAGCGGTGTTATCTACCAGCACTTGGTGTGTAGATACAGGAGCCACTGATCATGTATGCAATACATTACAGGGGTTCCAGGAAACCCAACGACTATATGAGGGAGAGATAACCGTCTACATGGGCAATGCTACGAAAGTGGCAGTTGTTGCAGTGGGAGACGTCTACTTATCATTCGATAGGAATAGAACTTTGGTTTTAAGAAATTGTCTTTATGTACCAACTTTAAGAAAGAATTTAATTTCAGTTTCTAAACTATTTGTGGATGGATATACTGTTTCTTTTGATGACAAAGTGGTTGTCAATAAAAATAGGGTAATTATCTATTCTGGTACATTAGTTGGCAATTTGTATACTCTAAAACTAATAACTATTGGGATTTTCGAGCCGCAAAAACCACTTTTTGCATTGCAGAAACCTCAAAATCCCATGCCACCGGATCTGTACGAAGAAAATAATTTCAAAAACTTTATGTGTACGAGTTTCTAAACCTAGATCTACTCTAGATCTACATGGTAGAGAGATTACCCTTGATGCGAAGCCCTTCGCTTATCCCGCTCGTCCAAGTTTGTCGGATCTCGAGAGTGTTCAAGTGGGCACTCCTCTATACGTATCCACACGAACGATTAGGTGGAGAAAAACCAAACAAAAGGTGTGCTAGCACCTTTGAAGGTTTGGCCAAGGTGGAGGAGAGGGAGAAGAAGATGAGAGGAGGAAGAAGAAGGAGGTTACAAAACCAAAATGAAACTCACCCTTGAGATAAGTGGCTGGCCACTTCAAGAAGGCTTTTAAACCTCCATAGGATATCAAGAGTCACAACTCTTGATCTCCCTCATGAGGTGGCACACACATGTGCTAGCCTGGATGATGTGCCACATCATAATTAGCCCACTCAATGCCAACTCACAAATGAGGTGGCAATGGCCAAGTCAAACATGACCTTTCATCTTCCCTCTCAAGTCAAGCCAAACTTGACCACTTCTCTCCCATGGTTGATCAAATCTAACCATTGGTTCAAGTCAATTTTAATTTAATGAATCTCTATTCATTGAATTAAATTGGCTCAATGAGTCTAAGTCCAAATTAGACTCATTTAACTCATGAACCAAATTGAGTCCAACTCAATTAGTTTACTTTGGATTACTCTTAATCCAATTTGGTTCATCACATGAACCTAATCCTCTTGGTTCATCAAATGAACCTAATCTCCATCTAATTGCCCTTTGTATGTGACCCTATAGGTTCTTGTAACGTTGGCAATGCTCCTAAACCCATTTAGAAGCATAAGTAATGAGCGGTATCTAGCAACACATCATTACTACCCAAGTTACAAGAATGTTGAGATCCAACATCACCTTGTGACTACTAGTTGTGACCCTTCACAATATATGACAAGTGTCCTTCTATCCTTGACATCTAGATTGATCAATATGAGGCATAGACCGTGTCATCCTCTAATCAATCTAAATCTTGAATTCCAAATAGACTTACTCAATTAAATGAGCTCAACATCTCATATTGACTCATTTGGGCATGACCATGCACTTAGTGGTCTCTCTCTATCAAACATAATGATATCACTCCCGTCATATAGGAGGGATAGATCCCATCTACATCACTCACATCCCTCCGCATAATTTGTTACATACCCAGTAATCGCCTTTATAGTCCACCCAATTGCGGGTGACGTTTGATGAAGCCAAAGTATGTAACTCCTTATGTAGGGAACCATGGTGACTTCAGGTCCAAAGACTAATAGTTATACTAATAGCCACATGAGAAAGTATATGACACTCATATAACGATCCATGATACTTTCTCATGGTGGGTCATTCAGTATACATTCCCCAATGCATACTCATGTGTCAACTTGATATCTCCATATCCATGACTTGTGAGATCAAGTCATCGAGTTGACCTACATGCTAGTCTCGTCACATTAAGATTGTCCCTGAATGTTAATACTTGACTAGGAATGATTAAGAGTAGTGTTCCCTATATCATCTCACTATCGATTCAACCAATCGATTGATATAGGTAAGAACCTTCTACTCAAGGACACTATTATACTTAGTTATTTGGCACCAATACAAGTAAGCATAATAACCATAAACAAATGCCTTTATATATACATAAAAATATGAAACAACGAGTCCATACAACAATCATTAAAGGATTGGCTCTAGGGCTAACTAATAATCTCCCACTAGCACTAGTGCCAATCAGTATAGGCTCTAAGGCCCAATGACCTAGCGTGATCATTATGCTTTCTCTGTGCCAAAGCCTTGGTCAAGGGATCTGTGATGTTAGCCTCAGTGGGTACTCTGTAAATCTTCACATCTCCTCTATCGATGATCTCTTGAATGAGATGGAAGCGCCGTAGTATGTGTTTGGTCCGCTGGTGTGAGCGAGGTTCCTTAGCCTGTGCTATTGCTCCATTGTTGTCACAATAGAGCTCTATGGGATCAGCTATGCTAGGAACCACCCCAAGCTCAGTAATGAATTTACGGATCCAAACTGCCTCCTTTGCTGCTTCTGACGCAGCAATATACTCAGCCTTTGTTGTAGAATCAATGACTGTGTCCTGCTTCGAACTCTTCCAGCTCACAGCACCACCATTTATGCAAAACACGAACCCAGACTGCGATCGATAATCATCCTGATCAGTTTGGAAGCTAGCATCACTGTAACCCTTTACAGCTAGCTCGTCATCACCTCCATATATCAATAAATATTCTTTAGTCCTTCTCAAGTACTTAAGAATATTCTTGACCTCTATCCAGTGACTTTCACCTGGATCTGATTGGTATCTGCTCGTCATGCTCAAGGCATACGAGACATCAGGACGAGTACATAACATGGTGTATATGATAGATCCTATGGCTGAAGCATAAGGAATCTGATCCATGCGGTCTCTCTCCTCTCTAGAAGAAGGACTTTGAGTCTTCAAAAGACTCACACCATGTGACATCGGCAGAAATCCCTTCTTGGAGTTCTGTATGGCAAACCGAAGTAATACCTTGTCAATGTATGTACTCTGACTTAGGCCAAGCAATCTCGTAGATCTATCTCTATAGATCTGTATGCCTAGAATGCAGGATGCTTCACCTAAGTCCTTTATTGAGAAACAAGTCCCTAGCCAAGTCTTGATAGACTACAGCAAAGGGGTCTCTTTCCCAATGAGTAGTATGTCATCCACATACAATATAAGGAATACAACTGTGTTCCCTACGACCTTCTTGTAGACACAAGGTTCATCTTCATTCTTGATGAAACCAAACTATTTGATTGCATCATCGAATCGAAGATTCCTGCTACGAGAAACTTGCTTTAGTCCATAAATGGACGTATGCAGCTTGCATACTCTATCAGTATGCTGTGGATCTACAAAACCCTCAGGTTGTGTCATGTACACATCCTCGAGCAGGTTTCCATTCAGAAACGTGGTTTTGACATCCATCTGCTAGATCTCATAATCGTGGTATGCTACAATAGCAAACATGATCCGAATGGACTTAAACATCGCTACTGGATAAAAGGTTTCATCATAGTCAATACCATGAATTTGCTTGAAACCTTTAGCTACCAAGTGACCCTTATAAATAAGTCCATCCATGTCAGTCTTTCTCTTAAAGACCCACTTACACCCAATGGGTTTGACCCCTTCAGATGGATCAACCAAAGTCCATACTTGGTTAGTGTACATGGATTCCATCTCGAATTTCGTGGCCTCTAGCCATTTCATGGAATCTGGTCTCATCACAGCTTCCTGATACGAGGTAGGCTCATCCTCAATGAGCATAATGTCATCATGGTCAGACAAGAGAAATGAGTATCTCTCAGGCTGATGACGTACCCTAACAGATCTGCGAAGAGGTAGGTCTACTCGAACTAGTTATGGTTCCTCAACTCCATGTGGAACAACATCATCCACAATACTTTGTGGTTCCAGTTCAACTTCCATCGAGGCTTGGTAATAGTCAATCATCAAATTAACTATTTAATATTTAAAACTCTCTATTCATAAAAACGATGATGTAGTACGAGTCCCAAGTCGAATCTCACAAGGAAACTAATAGCGGAATGTTTGATCTTAGACTAGAATTATTTTTTTTTTTAGGTTTTCTCCTGATAAAATGAAGGTGTTTAGTGTTGTTTCAAATCCTAACTTAAGAATTCAAATGCAGCTAATAACCTGATCCTAAGTAATGATTAAATCCTAGCTTAAGAGAACTAACATACTCTATGATTTAGAAACTTAAAGAGATACATCAGAATTTAAATTGTAGAAATGAATTTGTGCAGGAACTTGACACAACTACAATTGCAGCGATGGAAAGTGCAAAAACAAAATAAAGATACCCAATTAGAGAAACAAGAGAAACAGAATTTTATTGCAGAAATGACATCTAAAGGAACAAAACTAGAACTACTCGTTCAGATTTAAAGAAACAACAAATTCGATGACAAAATCTAAAGAAAACAAAGATGCAAAAAACAATGAACTGCAGAATTCTCATGACTAAAATCTGAAGAGAAGTAAAATAAAACTAAGCAATTCTCTAAAATTGTCAACTACTCCAAATTAAAACGATTCAAGTAATTCTAAACAAGCAAAAACAATTGCAATCAAACAAGAACTACTCTTTAATGATAAAACGATAACATTGTTCTCTGAAACAAAGTTAGAAACTAATTACACTAAAAGAAATCTGTTGAAATTGCTGTATCAACGAACACAAATAGAAACTAACTAATCCAACATAAACTACTGAAATTACTGCATCTAAAACAAGGATTGTAAACTACTTTTATTAAAAGAAACATGCTAGAAATTCTGCAGCAAAGAACAGGGATTAAAATCTGCAGCAAATATAAAATCAGCAACTCATTACACTAAACAGATTCTATAAATTACTGCATCAAATTCAAAGATTGAAAACTGATTACACTATCAGAAACTTGATGGTATTTCTGCATTACAGAATAGGGATTGAAAGCAAAATTCTAGAAAGAAACTAATCTATGCAATAAACTGTGCTACAAACGAGATCTAGATGTAGCTAAGAACAGTAATGAAATGCAGGAATAAAACTAAACCAATTCCAATCACAACCAATTCTTGAATCACAACTCTTGTCGTCACACAAGAGTCCTCACTTGAAACCTCAAATGCGAAATCCAGAAAAGCAGAAAAGGGAACGCAGCTGATCTGAGTTCAGATCTGAAACCCGCTGATCTTAGCCAAAGAAACCTCTCTGGAAGAACACAAGTTCAGATCTGTGCGGAATTGTCGAAACCTGGATCTGCGATTTGATTCTGTGCTCAGCAATGGCTTGTTGATGGGGCGTTGATGGTGGCTGGATTCATGTCAAGAACCACCAGAGAGACCTCTCTGATGATTCCCGAAGATGGCTGATGAACTCCTGCTGTCAACACCGTTCTAACAGGGGCGGAGAATGAAGAATCGAATCCCAGTAAAGCTTGCCGTCGAGACCTCTTTGGCAAGCCTCCAGCTTCAGGAAATTAGGTCAGCAGCTTCCTTGCATCTTCCTCTATCGGGGGCTTGCGCGCGCGCTAACGGAGAAGAAATCGCCGATGGCACGATGAACAGTAGACGCAGCCACTGTTCATCCGCGATTCTTTTGGGTTTTATACCAAGGTTTGAACCGGGATTTGCATTTGGTTTAGGGCTTAGTTTAGGAGGAAAATTAGGGATTTGATGAGAAGGTTTGACATGGGTTAGCTCAAGAGGAAAGCTCCATTTAATGGATCGGGCCCAATACAAATTCTTGTAGTCCAATGAGCCTATTCCATCAAAACAAATAAAGTACCATTATTAGATAAGATTCCACAAGAAATATATAGAAAATGCAACAAGGCTCTAAATAATTCTCAACTCATAAGATATAAGATAAAACAAGAATTAATCATATGAGAAGATGCAAAATACTCAATTCAAGAGCCCAATTATGCACAAAAAATACTAGATATCAACTCCCCCACACTTAATCTTTTTGCTCATCCCGGACAAGTAAACAAACTAAAGAAATGACCGAGGTTGCACCCCCCCCCTTTACCTTTCTTAACCATATTCAGAAGATAGTAAAAAGAAGTCACCTAAAATCATGAAGTTTCACAAACTCAAGCAATCATGAACTCCATTCTTACTTCAGTTGATCACTCAATGATTTCATCCATCATGAATAAAATGAAAATAATAACACAACTAGTCCTCACATGGTAGTTTTTTAGTGGCTCTCAACCTAATTTCAAATTCATGTAATTGTGGAGATCACTCAAGCTACTTATGGCAAAAGCACTACCATATGCTTGCTCTTCATCTAATTCTCACCTCCATCTCAGATATCAAAATACATCCTTATGAAGGTTCATTGAAAGTATAAAGGAAAACAAAAGCAAAAGCGAATGGAAGCATTAGAATTAGAAAAGCCATAAAAAGAACAGAGGTTAAAGTAGAAGTGGAAGACATGGAGTTAGGATGCTATGTGATACTAATTTTCAGCCATGGCTTCCAATTCTGTACTCTTAGTCTTGATCAATGTTTTTGCAGATTTTACTCATGGCAGATACTTCAATTAGCACATCCTTGTTGGTCTCACTTCTATTTCCAGCATTCTGCATTTAAATTTGAAAGTTGGCACATTTCCATGCCATATCCTTCATTCCCTCTTTTAATCTGCAGATTCAACAATTTTTCAGAACTTTTTCAATCAAATAAAATAGATTTGGTTCTGCAGGTGGCTCCAAAATTTCTTACACAACATTTGGTCAAGCTGTAATTTGATTCAGCCATTACATGCTATTGACTCCCTTCATTCTGTACCAAAATAACAAATTCCTGATAGCTTACAGATTCTGCTCAGAGATAGTGTGGAAAATTCTGCATTCCTTTCTGTTTTGTGGCCATTTTAAAGTCTAAAAACCATGCAAATTATAAAGAAACAAGATCATTATTTCACCATAATCAAACAACAACTGCATCATGCTTTTCAGGTATCCAGTAGCTTGATAACATGTAGCTGATTTTAGTGTATTTCTAAATTTCCTCTACAGCCCTGACTTTGTACCAACTACACATCATTTAGCTGCCCTAAAATCTCAACTCCTTTTCATCTAGCTTCTTGTGATCCCTATTGATGCATACTTCAAAGAATTACAAGTTTCAGCAATTCTAGATGGCTACAACATAATCCCCAAATTGGCACAGAAATGACTATTAGCTGAAATTCTGAACATTCTGTTTCTATTTAATTGCTCTTAACCTTCCCGAACTGTTTGAACTTGAACCTTCAAAAGACTATCTTCTCATTTGATCCAATCAAGCTCAACTAATTGATGTCTAAAACTCAGTATGCAGTCTTGTTGGGGTTGCAAGGTTGCAAACATAGTCCCATATTGAAAAACACATGGAAAAGATCATGGGTTTATAAGAGAAAGATATCTCCATTGGCATGAGGCCTTTTGGGGAGAGCCCAAGAGCAAAGCCATGAGGGTCTAGGCCCAAAGTGGACAATATCATGCTATTGTGGAGATATCTAAATTCTTTTCGATCCTACAATTGGTATCAGAGCCTGATCGCCTCAGAAGGACTAACCGCCAACTGAAGCACTACGATCAAGACGATGGCCGGAGCGAACATCCATCCCCCGAAGTTCGACGGAGACTTCGCCACATGGAAGCGCAAAATGGAGGTATTTTTTAAAACGGATTTTGATATTCTTATTACAATGAAATATGGTTTTGCAGCGTCGAAAGACAAAGAAGAAAACACATGGAGTAAGAAGGAGCAAGCCGATTTCGTCGCCAACGGAAAGGCGGAGTTCCACCTGCTTAGCGTGCTGCCACCACAAGAAGTAAATCGGATCGGAAGCTACGACTCAGCGAAAGATCTCTGGGAAAAATTCCTGGAGCTACACGAAGGTACCTCCGAAGCGAAGCTAGCAAAGCGCGACATCCTCCGGAACCAGTTGACGAACCTCCGGATGAACCAAGGCGAGAAGGTAGCGCAACTCCAAGTGAGAATCAAGGAGCTGATAATGCAACTAACGAACCTTGGAGAAGAGGTAACCAACCGGGACTCTATCCGGTACGCGCTCAATGCCTTCCCGAGAACTCTAGAGTGGGCCTCCTTAGTAGATGCATACTACATCTCTAAGGACCTCGAGGTAAGTACGTTAGAACAGTTATTTTCGACTTTTGAACTTCACGAATCTCGAGTTTCAGAGCCAAATGGAGTAGAGAAGACCGATCAGAACATAGCTCTAAAGGCAAAAGTAATCGATTCTGACTCCGAAGCCTCGGGCGATGAATCCGAAGCAGCACTACTGGTAAAACGGTTCAATAAGTTTTTTAATTCTAATAAATTTAGACCGCAGAAAAAGAGGCATCAACAAAGAAAAAGGACGGTTCGCTGCTACAACTGCAACGAAGAAGGGCACATCAAGGATGACTGCCCGAAATTAAAGAGAAAGGAGAAAGAAAGGGAAAAATCAAAAAGCAAGAAACCAGAATCCTCCAAGTACAAGAACCTGAAGGCTACTTGGTCAGATTCATCATCCTCCGAGTCAGACATCGAAGAATTCTCGGGACTAGCACTGATGGCCAACCATCAGCTAGAAGAAACGTCTAGCTCAGAAATGAGCATAGATGAAGGGGGAGGAACATCAGAAGGAGAAAGCAATGATGAAGGGGGAGCATCGCAAGATGAGGTAAGTAAGGTACGTGCCCTAAACTCTAAACAGTCTTTTGAGTTTATTAAAGCTTTGTCTAAAGAATTAGATCAATTAGAAAAAGAAAATAAAAATTTGAAATCTGAAAATAAAAATCTAAAATTAGAAATTGAGAAATTAAGAAATAGTACATGTTTAAATAGATTTCCAAATTCAAAAATTAAAGTTTATGGAAAATTGAACTGGTATATTAGAAACCATCAGGGCCAGCTTAGAAGGATACCCAAAAATTATGTACCCCCTAAGTATCTGAATAACCCTATAGGTAGGAACCTCTATTGGGTTCCAAAATCTGTGCTTAATTAATTTTTCAAAAATTAAAAGCTTACAGTGAGAAAATTAAATATTGAAATTCTTTATGGAAGCTTTGTCTAAGTGGTTGTTGCTCCAATAACCCACGACCTGGAAGCTAAAATATTGAAAAAAAATATATTTAATTAACTTTCTGAAAAAGCATTAAACTAGAATTAAATAATTCTTTAAAAGTTCTTAAATCTTTTTAAAATTCTAAAAAGTCATATTGTGAAAATTCAAAAATTTAAATTTGACTTAGAAATTTTTTTATTGACTTAGAATTTTTTTAAAATTCAAAAATTTGACTTAGAAATTTTTTTTTTTGGAAAAATTCATATTGACTTAGAAAATTTTTTTGAAAATTCAAAAATTTGACTTAGAATTTTTTTTTGTTTGGAAAAATTCGTTTTTGAATTAGAATTTTTTTAAATTCTATTCATTTCACTTAACTTAGGTTATTTTTTTTTAACCCCATTTTTGCTGTGATCAAAGGGGGAGAGAAAAATACAAGTTTAGGGGGAGTTAGAAAATTTTGAAATTTCTGTTATTATAAAAAGTGTTGCAATTTTACTAATTGCAAAAAATTATGCTTAACTTGTTAGTTTAGTAATTTTTTCTTTAAAATTACTTTTTATGTCTATTTTAACCCTAACTTGAACTTGGGTTGATGCACATCAAAAAGGGGGAGATTGTTGGACCCCGTGGTAGTTTTGATGTGATCAACCAAGTTGGTTAGGTCCTGCTGTGTTTGATCCCTGTGTCTGAGTGTGCAGGAGCTTAGGAACACAGGAAGTCGAGCGGAAGACGCAGCTAGCGAGAAGGACGGCACGGGAAGGGAGCCGACGGTTTGCGTCCAAGGACGAGAGAGCTACTAAGAGTACTCGGTGGGCGTGAAAGGCGCTGCTCGAGGGACGTTAAGCCGGACGGAAGGTCGCTCGAGGAGAAGGCGGAATTGGGTTCGGGGCCCTATTCCGGTTGGTCGCAATCACCCAAAAGAACGGAGCCTAAGCTAAAGAGGAGAAGAAAGAAGACAAAGAGGTGAAATTATCAGAGCGTAAATTATCAGAAGAACCTCAAGGCGCCTTGAACACATCAAGGCGCCTTAAACACATCAAGGCGCCTTGAATGATTGTTTAAGGTGCCTTGAGCAGTCCAGTTGAGCGCAGATAAAGTTTTATCCGCAGATCGAGTTGGAGGCGCCTTAAACCTTGTTGGAGGCGCCTGACCTCGAGATAGACTTTCCGGGAGCTATAAAAAGGCCCCTGGAGCTAGGAATTCAACAACAACTCAAGCAATCATTGTGTAGCCATTCCTAGCAATAGTTCTAAGCTTCCAAAGTGTAAAAGGCTTCTCCGCCTTCAGCAAAGGAGATTTTTCTACTGAGCTTTTTCTTACTGCCCTGGATTAACAACCTCCTTGGTTGTAACCAGGTTAAATCCTGTTTTCTACTTAATTTCTATTTCCTTGCTTGGTTTAATTTTATTTCTGCCTTTACTTTATTTACTATTGCATTAATTGAGTTGAAATCCGAGGAGGATATTTTTATTTTGTGTTTTCAGCAATTCACCCCCCTCTTGCCGGCCTCCGCTGCACTTACAATTAGTATCAGAGCCCGGACTGCCAGAAGGTTTAACCGCCGACTGTGCACAAGAGATATGGTCTGATTGAACCATGTGAGTACAATATTGACCTCGAACAAAGAAAATGGGGGCTCCTATGTTCGGATCAAGAGGACCAGACACCAGGCAGGAAGTCCTAGTTGCGGCTAGGCAAGGAAGTCCTAGTAGGTCGGGTGGACCGAGGGGCAGGAAGTCCTAGTTGCGGCTAGGCAAGGAAGTCCTAGTAGGTCGGGTAGACCGAGGGGCAGGAAGACCTGGTGGGTCAAGGATCGGACGTGGGAAGCTCATGGTCCTTTGTTTGAGGGGGGGATTGTTGGGGTTGCAAGGTTGCAAACATAGTCCCATATTGAAAAACACATGGAAAAGATCATGGGTTTATAAGAGAAAGATATCTCCATTGGCATGAGGCCTTTTGGGGAGAGCCCAAGAGCAAAGCCATGAGGGTCTAGGCCCAAAGTGGACAATATCATGCTATTGTGGAGATATCTAAATTCTTTTCGATCCTACAAGTCTTGCACATTCCTGCAAATAACATCACATTTCTGTGATTAACAGTCCTTGCATATGTTTCCATCTGAGGAATAATATCTTTGCCCTCTTTTCTCTGATCTTATTTGTCCCATTTCATTCCCTCAGCACTTAAGAATCAATTAAACTGAATATATTTCAACTTCAGCTAACAGCTCTCAGCTTTTGCAACTCTGCACAAATCTGCATTTTTGTGTTTCTGCACAAAACTGAATACATCCTTGCTCTCTCTTCTGAATGCATAACATCATATTTCTGCTTTTTTTTTTCAGTTCCAGCAATTCTGATTTTGTTGCTGCATTGCTGCCCCTTGATCCATTTTTTTTTTCAATTCTGCACAGATTAGCCTTCATCTAATTTCTCAGCTGTCCACTATTTCCTGCACACATGTGTTCAGTTTCTCGAGATCAAAATGGACATAACAAATATGAATTACCATTTGTTTCTGCATCTTGCAAGGCTTCCCTTGGACGTATCAGTCATTGGAATGCTGCATCAAATTTGTGATACACCTTGATACTAAATTCCAGCTCTGTCTGAAACTATCAATATCACCTCTGACTACTGAAAAACTTGATGTGCAAACACAAACAGCAGCAACCTTCTACAGATTTCTGCAACCATAAGTTTAAACCAAATGAAGCCATTTCCGAATTCTGCAACCATAGATTTCAATTTCAGAAATGGAATTCTACTGTAACTTCCTTCCAATGCGTTACAACTTCACTGAATGCAGCTGGCCAAATCCAGAATTCAGCTACCAATTTCTGCATTTCACCATTTTTTTTTTCAATTTGCTAATCTAATGTCTTAGACAGTTGACATTCCATTCCAATTTGCTTGAGAATTCCATTCCAATTCTGCACAGATTGAACATGAATTATGCTTCTGCAGCAATTTGGAATTAAGGTTCAGTTTCTGAAAATTTCAGAAACTGTACATCATTTTTCAGCTTCAGCAATTCAGTATCAGCAGAATGTTTTTCATATTAAGTACCAGCACTTCATTTCTTCTTCACAAAATGGCAAATTCCAGAATCTGAGTTCTGCTTTTTATCCAAATCTTGATGCTGATTATTCCATAAATTGAATCATAACTTTCTTCCCTTAAAACAGGTCCTTCATTTGCTGTAAATGATTACTTCTGCTGAATCAAAGACTAAATATCTCCCCCACACTTAAATTTTTGGCGTCCCGGTCAAAATAAAAGCTTCACACAACAGCCCATGTAACCATATCCAAGATAATAAAACAAAGGGAAAGATAAATGATATGATGATTTAGGAAAATACAATTAGTGATAACTAGTGGGGAATTGGAATAACCTTCATTCAAATGATTTAATCTCTGATCAAGTGGAATATTGAAAAGATTCAAGCAAGTTCTAGAGTGACAAAAACCATCAGTGCATCACACAATTAGGCTCAATCCTCACTAGGCAAACAAAAGTTATTATCTCAAATTATCAATTAGAATCCGTCACTAAATGTTAACCTTACGCAAGCTTAGAATTCATTTATGCAACAAAGACTTGAAACTTCATGCTCAAATGTAACTTTATTTTAAAACCTCTAAAATGATATAAAGAAGTGTAAAGGGGGGGGGGGGGGGGTGTACCATTTATTACTACTTGAAACTACCAAGTTAGTTCCACGATATTCACAAGGACTTGATTCCTAAAATTTGAATTATTAATTGTTAAAGCAAAATTATTAAGAAAACGAAGAAGTTAAACTAGCCACCAAAACATAAAGACAGGAACAAGTGAACAAGTGAATTATTAGAAAACATAAAGACTACCAAAACGAACAAGTGAATTATTCATGCAATTATGTAACAACATGTATATCTACGAAGACAGGAAATAATGAGAAATAGCAAGACTCCCCTTTCACATTGAATAGATGGCCTCGGTACTGTTCATTTCTTGCATCACCATCCCTTTTGCTCCTTCATGAAATATCTTTAGCCTATGTCCATTCACTTTAAATTTCCGATCAGTAGACTCTTCCTTTATCTCCAAGACTCCATAGGGGAAAATGTTAGTCACACTAAAGGGTCCTTCCCAACGAGATTTCAATGTGCCTTTCATCAATTTAAGCCGGGATTTATACAAAAGCACTTTGTCACCAATTTTGAACTCCTTCCCTATAATGTGCTTGTCATGAAAATTCTTGGTCTTTTCTTTGTAGATCCTTGAGTTCTCAAATGCCTCTAGTCTAATTTCTTCAAGTTCTTGGAGTTGTAATTTCCTCTCTTCTCCAGCTGTGCTAGCATCAAAATTACAAGCTTTCACTGCCCAAAATGCTCTATGTTCAATTTCCACTTGAAGGTGACAAGCTTTACCATACACCATCCTATATGGAGACATCCCTATGGGTGTTTTGAAAGCTATCCTGTAAGCCCAAAGTGCATCATTTAATCTCTTACTCCAATCTTTCCTGTCAGGTCTCACTGTTTTCTCCAAAATTGACTTCACTTCTCTATTTGATACTTCTGCTTGTCTATTTGTTTGGGGATGATAGGGAGTAGAAATTCTATGTGAAACTCCATATCTGCTCAGCATAGCCTTCATGTGTCTATTACAAAAATGTGACCCTTGATCACTGATTATTGCCCTAGGCACGCCAAACCTGCAGAAAATATGTGCCCTGACAAAACTAACAACAACTGAAGAATCATCAGTCCTGGTGGGGATGGCTTCCACCCATTTGAAAACATAATCAACTGCTAGCAAAATATATGAAAATCCAAAAGAGACAGGAAAAGGACCCATGAAATCAATGCCCCATACATCAAAGACCTCACAAAATAGCATGAAATGTTGAGACATTTCATTCCTAGGTCCTATGTTTCCAGTTCGTTGACACCTATCACATGATCTACAAAAAATATATGCATCACGAAAGAGGGTGGGCCAGTACAAACTACACTCCAAAACTTTCCTCGCAATCCTCTGGGGTCCAAAATGCCCCCCCGCCCCCCCCCCCCCCACTCAAATGAATGACAAAATGCAAGTACAGACTGGAACTCAAAATTAGGTATGCATCTCCTAATAATCTGATCACTACAAAATTTCCACAGATAAGGATCATCCCACACATAATATTTTGAATTACTTTTCAATTTGTCCTTTTGAGCTTTTGAAAATTGTGCAGGAAAAACATTACCTACTAAAAAATTAACCAGATCTGCATACCATGGTAACTCACCATGCATCCGAAAGAGTTGCTCATCTCTAAAGTCATCATTGTTGGTTGCTACTCGGAAAGCCTAGAGGTTCCACTGTACAAAAATTTTGTACAAAGGTCTGAACCTTTTCCTAGCTACCATGGGTTCTTTTAAATTAAATTTTGGATCGCCTGCGGAACTTAACACGTTTGATCCAAAACTTAATCTATTTGTTCTTTTAGGTTTTGACTTGGATCTCCTGCGGAACTTAACACGTTCAACCCAAATCACCTTAAGTTATTAATTCGATTAAATATTAATTTCCATAATTGGTTCCCAGTACTGACGTGGCGAGGCACATGACCTTCTTGGATATGGGAGCAACCACCACCGACTAGACAAAACCTTTTATAGAAATCTAGTATTTAATTTCCTAAAATAACTTTAGGTTAACCGAAAAGAACAATCAAATCACAAGGAAAAAATAAAACAAAAGAACACAACTTCGAAAAACATATTCGAAATACTAGAACGTAAGCCTCTTGTATTTGGTATTATTTCCATAAATAACTAGCATGATGCGGAAAGGAAAAATTACTAGTTATACCTTCTAGAAAGACCTCTTGATCTTCTACCGTATTCCTCTTCTAACCTCGGACGTTGTGTGGGCAATGATCTTCCGAGATGAGAAACCACCAACCACCTTCTTCTCCTCCTAGCTAGGTTCGGCCAACAATAAGGAAGCTTCACCAAGGAAGAAGATCAAAACACCAACCAAGCTCCAAGAGATGCTAGCTTTCTCTCCTTCTTCTTCTTCTCCAAGTAGTATCCGGCCACCACAAGAGCTCCAAGGGGAGAGAGAGGTTCGGCCACCACAAGAGGAAGAGAGGGAGAGGATGATGATGGCCGGCCACACCAAGGAACAAAAGAGGGAGAGAAATAATAGAGGTTGTATTGTATAAAGGCACCCCCACCCCTTCTTTTATATTCCTTGGCCTAGGCAAATTAGGAAATTTAATTACAATAAAATTTCCTTAATTTTCTTGACATGATTTAATTGGGAGAAATAAAATAAAATTTCCCAATTAGAAACATAATGGCAGGCCACATCAAGAGGAAACAAATTAGACAAGTTTTAATCAACAAATTAAAACTTCCTAATTTGTTTCCAGAAATTTTAAAAAATAAAATTTCTCTTCAAAAATCTCTTCATGGTTGATAAAAAGAAATTTCTATAATTTTAATTTTTCAACATGTGAATATTTTTTAAAGAAAAAATAAAATATCTCACCAATCTACAAATAAGGAAAGAGATCTAATCTCTTTCTTTAATTTTTTGTAGAGAGATATTTTAATTTTAATTCTCTTTAATAAATTATATCTTCCACATAATTAAAATTAAAATTAAAATTCTTTTTTAATTTAATATGGCCGGTCCCTTCTAGCTTGGGTCTGCTAGGCCGACCACCCCATTATGCTAGCCTACCTGGTTCCCAAGCTAGCTACCTTTGGGTATGAAAGTGGGTATAGGTGGGTATAGACTATAAATAAGAGGCTACGATAGGGACCGAGAGGAGGAATTGGTTTGGTCTCCGATAAAATTAAACATCCCGTGTTCCCCGAACACAACTTAATTTTATCAATAATAATTCATTCCACTAAAGAACTATTATCGAACTACCCACCAATACCAAATTAAATTTTGGGCTCCTTCTTATGAGTGTGTTAGTCTCCCTGTGTTTAAGATATCGAATGTCCACTAATTAAGTGAGTTACTGACAACTCATTTAATTAATATCTTAGTCCAAGAGTAGTACCACTCAACCTTATCATCATGTCGGACTAAGTCCACCTGCAGGGTTTAACATGACAATCCTTATGAGCTCCTCTTGAGGACATTATCAACCTAGTATCTCTAGGACACAGTTTCCTTCTATAATCAACAATGCACACTATAAGTGATACCATTTCCCAACTTATCGGGCTTATTGATTCATCGAACTAAATCTCACCCATAGATAAATTAAAGAAATAAATATCAAATATATGTGCTTGTTATTACATTCGGATTAAGAGCACACACTTCCATAATAACCGAGGTCTTTGTTTCTTTATAAAGTCAGTATAAAAGAAACGACCTCAAATGGTCGTACTGATTACACTCTAAGTGTACTAGTGTAATTATATAGTCAAGATAAACTAATACCGAATTACACTACGACCTTCTAATGGTTTGTTCCTTTCCATTTTGGTCGTAAACTACTGTTTATAATTTATAAGGTACTGATAACATCATCTTCTGCATGTGACACCACATACTATGTTATCTACAATATAAATTAATTGAACAACTACAAACAAATGTAGATAATTTGACCAAATGTGATTCTTTATTCATAATGAATGTTTACAAAGCTTAGGCTTTTAGTATACACTCAACAATCATCAATAGCCGTATAGTCCATGTCTCCTTCAATTCTTCTCAAGTGATCCGCAACCAAATTCTCCTTCCCACTCCTATCTCGTATCTCCAAATCAAACTCCTGGAGGAGAAGCATCCATCTAATCAATCTGGCTTAGCATCTGGCTTCTTGAGGAGAAACTTCAACGCTGCATGATCAGAAAATACAACCACGTGAGAACATAATAAATATGATCTGAATTTATCTAAAGCAAAAACAATGGCAAGAAGCTCTTTTTCTGTCGTGGTGTAATTTGCTTGAGTCGAATCCAGGGTCTTTGATGCATAGCAGATCACATGCGGTGCTCCCTCTACTCTCTGTGCAAGTACTGCCCCTATGGAAAAATTTGAAGCATCACACATCAGTTCAAAAGGTAAATCCCAATCTGGTGGCCTGATGATAGGTGCAGAAATCAAAGCCTCCTTCAATCTCTGAAAAGCTTCCTTACACCTCTGATCAAACTGAAACTCCACATCTTTTTGAAGCAACTGAGATAGTGGAAGAGAAATCTTACTGAAGTCCCTAATAAATCTCCTGTAGAATCCTGCATGGCCAAGAAAAGCTCGAACATCCCGCACGCATGCGGGGAAAGATAAAGAAGATATAGCGCTAACTTTAGCATGATCTACCTCAATACCTCTCGTAGAGACTATGTGTCCTAAAACAATACCATGCTCAACCATAAAATGACATTTTTCAAAATTAAGTACTAAGTCAGTCTCAATGCATCTATCTAAAACCCTAAACAAATTTTCTAGACATGCATCAAATGATGAACCATATACAGAAAAATCATCCATGAAAACCTCCATGCAATGCTCTAATAAATCACCAAAAATACTTACCATGCATCGCTGAAAAGTTCCTGGAGCGTTGCATAATCCAAATGGCATCTGTCTGTAGGCAAATGTACCGAAAGGGCAAGTGAAGGTGGTCTTCTCCTGATCCTCTGGGTCGATGCAAATCTGAAAATATCCAGTGTATCCATCTAGGAAGCAATAATGCGATTTCCCCGCCAGTCTCTCCAACATCTGATCAATAAAAGGCAAGGGATAGTGGTCCTTTCTACTTGCTTGGTTCAGCTTCCTATAATCCACACAAACTCTCCAAGAATTTTTCACTCTGGTGGGCACCAACTCATTCTCTTCATTAGTCACAACTGTCACCCCTAATTTTTTTGGCACCACATGGATGGGACTTACCCACTTACTGTCAGAAATAGGGTAAATGATACCTGCCTGTAGAAGTCTAGTCACCTCTTTCTTTACTATATCAAGGATCAGTGGGTTAAGTCTCCTCTGGGGCTGTCTCACTGGTTTCACATCCTCCTCTAAATAAATCCTGTGCATGCAAATAGAAGGACTGATACCAGGAATATCTGCTAAAGTCCATCCAATGGCCTTCCTGTGCTGCCTCAAAATCTCTAATAATCTGCTTTCTTGTTCTGGTTCTAGATTCTGGGCAATGATGACAGGTAGCTGCTGGTTCTCTCCTAAATAATCATATTTCAAGTGTGGAGGCAATGGCTTCAACTCATCCTGTGTCCGGTCAACTGAAAGCGATCCTAGGGGTAATGCTTCTCCTAAGCAATCCCCTACGCATAATTTCTCTTCTCTGGGCGATCCTAGGGATAGAGCTTCTAGTAAGTAATGCCCTACGCATAAATTATCTCTCTCACTCGGAAATAATCCACAAAACTCATCATCCACTCTCACTACTGACTTATCATCCAAAAATATAGAAGATTCATCACCTTGACCAACCTCTGCAAGATCTGAATCGATCTCTGAAAAGAAATCCATGTTGTCCAACTCCTCTGAGATGTCCAAACTAAGAATAGAATGATCCTCTCTAGGATGCTTCATAGCGTCAAGAATACTGAATCGGACCACTGTATCACCTATCTCCATAGAAAGTGTGCCCGCATGAACATCAATTTTTGTCCTTGCAGTCTTCAAGAATGGTCGTCCAAGAATGAGTGGAGATCTACTGGCCAGATAGTCTCCCTCCATATCAAGGATATAAAAATCTGTAGGAAAGATAAGTTCTCTCACTTTCACCAATACATCTTCAATAACTCCAGCTGGGTGAGTCTGACTGCGGTCAGCTAACTGAATGACTACTCCTATAGGTTGTAATGGTCTAATGCCTAAAGTTTGAAAAACTGATTTCGGCATCACATTAATTGAAGCTCCCAAATCCAGCATGGCATCCTTAAAAAGATTACTCCCAATCTCGCAAGGATCTGTAAAAACTCCAGGATCTTCGCATTTCTGAGGAACTGTTCGAAGAAGTGTAGACACATTCTTGCCCATGCTAATCAACTCATTCCCCTTCAATTTCTTCTTGTGCACACAAAGATCCTTCAAAAATTTTGCATATTTTGGAATTTGCTTGATCATTGTGAGTAAAGGAACATTTACTTCTACCTTGCTAAATAAATCCACAAGCTCTTGGAACTCCTTTGCTTTCTCCTCCTCTATATTCTTCCTTGGTTGAACTTTGCGTTGAGGGAAAGGCAATGGAATGCTCTGCTCTGAATTCTGAAATCCTGCATTTCTAGATTTGCTGCTTTCTGAAGTTGTTGCTGTTGGAAACTGCCCATTTTGAGAAAACTTGCTGGAAATTTCTGGAATGCAACTATTTCTTCCTTGTTCACGCTCCATATCCATTGGATCAATGCAAATTGGGGTAGAATTCGAAGTTGGCACATTCTGCATTTCTGAAAATTCTTCATTGCTGGAACTGGATTGCTGGATTTCTGGAAAATTTTCAACAGCAGCTCTTCCTCTTGCAGATTCTGAAACCTTTCTTCCACTCCTTAAAGTTAATGCACTAACGTTCCCTTTAGGATTCGGAATTGTTTGAGATGGCAATTGACTCGATCCCTGAGCTTGAATCTGATTAATGCTAGAAGCCAATTGCCCAATCTGCCTTTCCTGATTTTGTTGCTGCTGAAGAATTTGCTGCATTAATTCCTCCAATCTAGCTTGCTGTGGATCTGAATTTGAAACATTATTGGAACCTCCTTGAGTTAAACTCATCCTTGTAGGTGCTGGAAGTGCTGGAATTGCTTGCTAGAAATTCTGATTTTGAGATTGATAATGCTGATTATGATTCTGATTCTGAAATTGCTGATAAGGCTGATACGATTGCTGATATTGATTTGCAGGTTGGTAATGATGCTGAAAACCTTGCTGGAAATTCTGATTATGCTGCTGGAAACCTTGCTGAGGTTGCTGGAAATTGCTGGAATTGTGGCTGAAATTCTGATTTGAAGATGGATGTTGATAGAATGAATTGCCATACTTCAAATTTGGATGATCTCTCCAACCCGGATTATATGTAGATGAATACGGGTCATGTTTTTGTTGGAACTGAGCTCTAGAGAATGCTGCCAAAGATTCATCTTGATGGAGATTTGGACAAAGTTCTGAAAGGTGATCTTGACTCGAACAAATGCTACAAACTATGCTTTGTTTACATGGAAATTGCATATTCGGCACAACAGAAGGTTGAGTAGCATTGTTCAAGGCTAATTGTTTCACCAAGGTCGTTAATTCCATCAATGAATTCCTTATCTCCTTTTGTTCATTAGAAACCATTTGAACTTCACCAACTCCTCTAGTAGTGAGTGCTCTACTTCCAAATTGCTGTGAATTTTCAGCCATGTTCGAAATTAGCTCCCGTGCTTGTTCTGGAGTTTTGTTCACTAAATCTCCTCCGGCTGCTGCATCTATCATACTTCTGTCAATAGGTAATAAACCCTCATAGAAGTATTGGACTAGTAACTGCTCACTGATTTGGTGTTGAGGACAACTTGAACATAATTTCTTGAATCTCTCCCAATAGTCATATAATGTCTCTCCCACCACTTGCTGAATCCCACAGATGCTTTTCCTAATAGTTGCAGTCCTTGAGGCTGGAAAGAATTTCTCTAAGAAAGCCTTCTTCATATCAATCCATGAAGTAATAAATCCCGGTGGCAAATAATACAACCAATCTTTTGCTACTCCAGTAAGTGAAAATGGAAAAGCCCTTAGCTTGATATCCTCTTCTGAAATTCCTTGTGGCTTCATGGTTGAACACACCACATGGAATTCATGCAAATATCTGTTTGGGTCTTCTCCAGATAATCCTTGATATTTTGGAAGCAAATGAATCAATCCTGATCTCAACTCAAAATCACCAGCTAGAGTTGGATAAGTGATGCATGAATATTTGAAACCCTCATCAGGAGCTGCAAGCTCCTTCATTGTCCTACTATGATCAACCATGGGGGTATCTGAGGATGATAAAGAACTTCCTGAGTCCTCTGAAATTTTCTCCTGAATTCTCAAAGCTCTGAAGGTCCTTTCAATTTCCGGATCAATATCAAGTAACTTATCACATGAAGACCTGGTCATACTACCAAAAATCAATAATTAGAACAAAAGTGGATAGACAATAAAATCAAGAAAGTGAAAACAAAGAAAAGATAAACTATACACAATTTAAAAACAAACAAACTCTACTAGTCTCCTCGGCAACGACGCCAAAATTTGGTAATAGTCAATCATCAAATTAATAATTTAATATTGAAAACTCTCTATTCATAAAAACGATGATGTAGTACGAGTCCCAAGTCGAATCTCACAAGGAAACTAATAGTGGAATGTTTGATCTTAGACTAGAATTATTATTTTTTTTAGGTTTTCTCCTGATAAAATGAAGGTGTTTAGTGTTGTTTCAAATCCTAACTTAAGAATTCAAATGCAGCTAATAACCTGATCCTAAGTAATGATTAAATCCTAGCTTAAGAGAACTAACATACTCTATGATTTAGAAACTTAAAGAGATACATCAGAATTTAAATTGCAGAAATGAATTTGTGCAGGAACTTGACACAACTACAATTGCAGCGATGGAAAGTGCAAAAACAAAATAAAGATACCCAACTAGAGAAACAAGAGAAACAGAATTTAATTGCAGAAATGACATCTAAAGGAACAAAACTAGAACTACTCGTTCAGATTTAAAGAAACAACAAATTCGATTACAAAATCTAAAGAAAACAAAGATGCAAAAACAATGAACTGCAGAATTCTCATGACTAAAATCTGAAGAGAAGTAAAATAAAACTAAGCAATTCTCTAAAATTGTCAACTACTCCAGATTAAAACGATTCAAGTAATTCTAAACAAGCAAAAACAATTGCAATTAAACAACAACTACTCTTTAATGATAAAACGATAACATTGTTCTCTGAAACAAAGTTAGAAACTAATTACACTAAAAGAAATCTGTTGAAATTGCTATATCAACGAACACAAATAGAAACTAACTAATCCAACATAAACTACTGAAATTACTGCATCTAAAACAAGGATTGTAAACTACTTTCATTAAAAGAAACATGCTGGAAATTCTGCAGCAAAGAACAGGGATTAAAATCTGCAGCAAATATAAAATCAGCAACTCATTACACTAAACAGATTCTATAAATTACTGCATCAAATTCAAAGATTGAAAACTAATTACACTATCAGAAACTTGATGGTATTTCTGCATTACAGAATAGGGATTGAAAGCAAAATTCTGGAAAGAAACTAATCTATGCAATAAACTGTGCTACAAACGAGATCTAGATGTAGCTAAGAACAGTAATGAAATGCAGGAATAAAACTAAACCAATTCCAATCACAACCAATTCTTGAATCACAACTCTTGTCATCACACAAGAGTCCTCACTTGAAACCTCAAATGCGAAATCCAGAAAAGCAGAAAAGGGAACGCAGCTGATCTGAGTTCAGATCTGAAACCCGCTGATCTTAGCCAAAGAAACCTCTCAGGAAGAACACAAGTTCAGATCTGTGCAGAATTGTCGAAACCTAGATCTGCGATTTGATTCTGTGCTCAGCAATGGCTTGATGGGGCGTTGATGGTGGCTGGATTCAAGTCAAGAACCACCAGAGAGACCTCTCTGATGATTCCCGAAGATGGCTGATGAACTCCTGCTGTCAACACCGTTCTAACAGGGGCGGAGAATGAAGAATCGAATCCCAGCAAAGCTTGCCGTCGAGACCTCTTTGGCAAGCCTCCAGCTTCAGGAAATTAGGTCAGCAGCTTCCTTGCATCTTCCTCTATGGATCTGGAACTCAAGATGAGATTATCACTGGAATCGGGGGCTTGCGCGCGCGCTAACGGAGAAGAAATCGTCGATAGCACGATGAACAGTAGACGCAGCCACTGTTCATCCACGATTCTTTTGGGTTTTATACCAAGGTTTGAACCGGGATTTGCATTTGGTTTAGGGCTTAGTTTAGGAGGAAAATTAGGGATTTGATGAGAAGGTTTGACATGGGTTAGCGCAAGAGGAAAGCTCCATTTAATGGATTGGGCCCAATCCAAATTCTTGTAGTCCAATGAGCCTATTCCATCAAAACAAATAATGTACCATTATTAGATAAGATTCCACAAGAAATATATAGAAAATGCAACAAGGCTCTAAATAATTCTCAACTCATAAGATATAAGATAAAACAAGAATTAATCATATGAGAAGATGCAAAATACTCAATTCAAGAGCCCAATTATGCACAAAAAATACTAGATATCAAGGCTTTAGTGCTATGGTCCACATCTTGAACTTCTTCAAGATCGAACGTACTCCCACTAGTCTTTCTAGAATCAAAATCCCTTTCTAGAAATACCCAGTTTTAGCCACAACTATCTTGTGTTGATTGGGAATATAGAAGTAATATCTCTTCTTTTCCTTGGGATATCCAATAAAATAGCACCTATCGAATTTGGGTCCCAATTTGTCCAAGACTTAACGTCGAATGTAAGCCTCACAACCCCAAATCCTCATGAAAGACACCTGGGTATCTCTCCCAGTCCATATCCTATATGGTGTCTTTATTATAGCCTTAGATGGAACTCAGTTGAGAATGAAGGCTGCTGTGTCTAGAGCATAGCCCCAAAGATACATGGGAAGATCTGTGTGACTCATCATAGACCATACCATATCTAATAAGGTACGATTCCTCCTTTCGGATACACCATTCCACTGTGGTGTTCCAGGTGGACTGAGTTGAGATAGAATCCCACACTCAGCTAGATAGTCACGAAACTCATAGCTAAGGTATTCACCACCTCGATCTGATCGAAGTATCTTAATACTCTTGCCAAGCTGATTTTGTACTTCATTCTTGAATTCTTTTAAATTTTCAAAGGATTCTGACTTATGTGTCATCATATACACATAACCATATCTACTGAAATCATCAGTAAATGTAATGAAGTACCTATAACCACCCCTAGCAGCGACATTGAAAGGTCCACATACATCACTATGTATAAGTCCTAACAAGTTAGTCGCTCTCTCGCTGTGTCCACTAAAGGGAGTCTTGGTCATCTTGCCCAGTAGGAATGATTCGCATGTCTCATATGATTCAAAATCAAATGAGTCCAGCAAACCATCTTTATGGAGCTGGGATAAGCGTTTGTCATTTATATGACCTAAGCGACAGTGCTAGATATAGGTTTGGTTCATGTCATTTGACTTGAACCTCTTGGTACTTATGTTATAGATAGGGTTCTTAAGGTCTAGAATATAGAGTCTGTTCATTAGAGGTGTACTACAATAGAACATATCGTTTAAATAAACTGAACAACATTTGTTCTTAATTATAAATGAAAAGCCTTTCTTGTCTAAACAAGAAACTGATATAATGTTCTTAGTCAAAGCAGGCACATAACAACAATCATCCAATTCTAGTACAAGCCCAGAGGGCAGAAATAGAGAATAAGTTCCTACAGCAACAACAGCAACCCGTGCTCCATTGCCTACTCGTAGGTCCACCTCGCCCTTCGTCAATGTCCTGCTATTTCTCAGCGCCTGCATAATAGTACAAATGTGAGAAGCACATCCGGTATCTAATACCCTTGATCAAAAAATAGATAGATTGACTTCTATAACATACATACCTGAAGTGGAAGTCTCACTTCTCTTCTTCTTAAGATCTTCCAGGTACACTTTGCAGTTCCTCTTCCAGTGCTCGGTCTGACTGCAGTGGAAGCAGGTAGCATCCTTGGCAACCCCTCCTTTGGGTTTTAGTGCCTTGTCTTTGCCCTTGGCTTGGGAAAGGCTTGCCCTTGCCCTTATGTTTTTGTACCATCAGAATGGAATTGGGCTTAACCTTCTTAAGATTGAGCTTAGCAGTTCTTAACATGCTAAGTAGCTCGGGCAGTGGCTTATCAATTTCATTCATGTTATAATTTAGAACGAATTGACTATAGCTATCTGACAAGGATTACAAGATCAGGTCAGTGGTCAGCTCTTGGCCATGTGGGAATCCCAACCTCTGTAGGTTTTCTATGTACCCAATCATTTTGAGTACATATGGGCCTACGGGAGTCCCATCTTGCATCTTGCACAGAAACAGTGCCTTAGAGATCTCGAATCTCTCGTGCCTCGCTTGTCCTTGATATAGTTGACGAAGATGTTCAACCATATCATAAGCGCCCATCAACTCGTGTTGCTTCTGAAGCTCAGAGTTCAACGTCGCGAGCATAAGACATGACACATCTAATTCGCCATCTTGATGCTTCTTGTAAGCATCTCGATCAGCTCGCGTGGCAGTGGCAGGAGGTGCCTCGGGAATGGGCTGCTCCAGGACGTACAGTTTTCTTTCCTGAGTGAGAACTATTCTCAAGTTCCTGTACCAGTACAGGAAGTTAGCTCCATTGAGCTTGTTCTTATCTAGGACAGAACGTAGGTAGAAGGAGTTCGTGTTTGACGACATGGTAATCTACAACAGAAAAATGCAGAAAATAAATATCATATTACAATTAATCATCTAATAAGGCCTTTAATTAAATGATGCTCCCACTGAATTATAGAACTTTTGTAGAATCAAGTCATGGACGTGGTCAAACCACACCTCTAGATTCTAACCAACTATAATTCGTGCGGGACAAGATCCACATCATACTACGCCCTGAGTTAGCTTTGGCTAAATCACCCAAGACTTAGTATGATTGGTAGGTAACTAATTACCAATTACATCTCTATGCAACTCTTGTTTATAGGATCAAGATCCGCATATATATTAAAACTTGAGTTAGCTTTGGCTAAATCGCCTAAGAATTAATATAAATGTGATTTTGACCTATCTACCAACCATTGGAAAATGCCTATTGTTAAATTCAATCCAATTGAGTTAACTAGTTACTCAATATAATTGAGTTGTACTCACCCATGCGTTGATAGGCGGGACCAAGATTGTCCCTCCGCACCCTACCAAGATAATATGTGTTGCTCTACTTTGGCAGATTCAACAACAACATGTGATCGAGGTAGTGATGGGTATCACAGCATGGTAGGCATTTCGAGTAGACGCGATTGAGATCTAATCTAATTGACGATGTGTATCAAGTACGCGATTTAGATCGAATCTAATCGTTAAGGCACTAATTAATTACTAATCTAGCATGCATCACATACACACACACAAGCAATTAATTAAATTTTGTGATTAGTCATGGCCCTACTACGATCTTCTCAAGCTAATGAGAAGATCGGTTGGTCAACCTAGGGTCAATAGCTTCTCCAAGCTCCTCCCTTTGACCGCCATGTGTTGCTCGCACCCTCCTCGTAACTCCTCCTCGAGTGGACCTTCCACCGCCTCATTTTGTACATTACAAAAAGGTGAAACTTGAGTTACATTCGAGTCTAAAACTATTTTACAATAGGAATATAAATAGAAGGGCACGATGCGTAGGTCGCAAATCAAGTACAACACGCACAAACACACAAAATGACGCGCATGCCATATTATGAATTAGAACACATATTTCCAATCAAATTGGGTTCTTTGGGCATGACCATCACAAAATGATACATAATTCTAAATTTTGTGATTTCCATAAATTTCTGTAATTTTTCTAATATTTTTACAATTTTATGAGTCGCAACTTCCCGGCGGTCCCGATTAGCGATTTTAGGGCGCAATCGCGGAACAAAGCCCCTTGCGGGGTTAGGGGCAGCACCCCTACTTGTGATATAACCATCACGAGTGTTCCTAAGCGATCCTACAACACCTTAAGTCGCTGTCCCAAACAAAAATAAATTTGTTTGGGCGAGACCTTGCCGTTTCGGAAGGATTTTCTCGGTCGTCGAAGCCTACAAGTGTCCAAACACTTGTTGCTTCGCTTCTACGAGAAAAATACACATAAAATATATAAAAATCACAAACTTATAGAAAGTTACAGATCTGTAATTTTTCAAAAAAATACAAATGAAACTCATACACGCTTCGCACATGGCTTTGATACCACTGTTGGGATTTCCAAGCAGCAAAAACCGGTTTTTGCGTTGCGGAAACCTCGAAATCCCATGCCACCGGATCTGTACGAAGAAAATAATTTCAAAAACTTTACGTGTACAAGTTTCTAAACCTAGATCTACTCTAGATCTACATGGTAGAGAGATTACCCTTGAAGCGAAGCCCTTCGCTTATCTCGCTCGTCCAAGTTTGCCGGATCTCGAGAGTGTTCAAGTGGACACTCCTCTATACGTATCCACATGAACGATTAGGTGGAGAAAAACAAAACAAAAGGTGTGCTAGCGCCTTTGAAAGTTTGGCCAAGGTGGAGGAGAGGGAGAAGAAGATGAGAGGAGGAAGAAGAAGGAGGTTACAAAACCAAAATGAAACTCACCCTTGAGATAAGTGGCCGGCCACTTCAAGAAGGCTTTTAAACCTCCATGGGATATCAAGAGTCACAACTCTTGATCTCCCTCATGAGGTGGCACACACATGTGTTAGCCTTGATGATGTGGCACATCATAATTAGCCCACTCAATGCCAACTCACAAATGAGGTGGCAATGGTCAAGTCAAACTTGACCTTTCATCTTCCTCTCAAGTTAAGTCCAACTTGACCACTTATCTCCCATGGTTGATCAAATCTAACCATTGGTTCAAGTCAATTTTAATTTAATGAATCTCTATTCATTGAATTAAATTGGCTCAATGAGCCTAAGTCTAAATTAGACTCATTTAGCACATGAACCAAATTCAGTCCAACTCAATTTGTTTACTTTGGATTACTCTTAATCCAATTTGGTTCATCACATGAACCTAATCTCCATCTAATTGCCCTTTGTGTGTGACCCTATAGGTTCTCG